>NC_092864.1:67809564-67836383 GCF_032062135.1 Pyxicephalus adspersus | reverse complement strand
TACAATGAAGAATAAATTGATCTTGGATTTCCATTACCTGGGCACATTTAAAGTATTTGTTTATTAAAGCCTAATCCACACTTCAACACTCTGGTAATAAATCTAAAATTTACTTGTGCTTTGCCAATGGAGAGTAAAATGACAATGTTTAAATACATAAATGCCTTCCAACTCACCTCCTTTTCTGTCCCCTATTGCTTCTTCTGGCCTCCAAAAGATGTGTAAGCTCCAGTTTGAGAAATGGAGTTTACACAGGGCTGCGCTCTGCCTTCATGTGACTGTACTAAGGAGCTAAGCGGCAAACTCCAGCTCGGTCATGTAAGAAGGTGAAAGAGTCCTGCCCTTAACCTAGAAATTTTGGGAATTGGTCTTTGTTCCTGGCACAGAAAGGAGTTGGAGGAATGTTGGTTTGTGCAATTAGGGAAGCAGGCATTTAAAGAATTTTATTGTTGTCTTGTTCTCCAAGGATAAACACATTCACTGTAAAAAAAATTGAATAATGTAACAAATACTAGAACTATTACTGTAGTAATATATTTCTCATATACAAATGTATGGAGTGTATAGAGCAATTTACATAATATAGCTCTATTTTGCTCTGCTCATCTTGAATACTAGAAGTAGCAAGGTTATCAGCCCAGACCAGATATTCCTTTGCTTGGCTTAATATGCGAGCTCTTCCAGTGGGCTTCTTAGGTATTCCTAAGCTAGGAGATTTCTTTCCTTTGGAAATGCAAGGTTTGTCTCCTTCTCCTGCAAGATTCTGGAACTGCCTTTACTAATGTTTCTGTATTCAGTTAAGAAGATGCTCCAAATCACAGGGTTCTGGTCCTGGAATATGCAAGGCAATTACCGTACATGCATGTGCAGTAAGTATAAGAATCATTCACAAGCCACATCCTAAAATCCACTCATTTAGCTGCCCCTACAAAAGTACATCTGCAGAAGTTTCTAGTTTGACCCTTTTTTTTTCTTCAACTGTAAACAAATTTTGAAGGAACCTTCAAAAACAATATTTTATCAAAACAGGAAAACCCCTGACCTCAGAAGTGATGGTCTATGTTCTCTGTGCTGTACACAGACAATAGATTGGTTAATGGAGACCTAACATTTTTATTGGTAAAAAGGCAACAGTTTATAAATCCAAGATGCCACTTCTTTTGCCATCCAATAACGGGCAACCTTACAAAACACAATATTTTATTAAGGAGTCTGTGAGGATACGCAGAGCATAAAAGGAAAATAATAAAATAAAAATAAGTTACACAACTAAAATCAATCAGAAAGTATTTATGGAAGATGAATGTGTTCCTGTGGCTGCAACTATTGAATAGGGCTAAATTGTGCATGTGCTTCAATAGCTATAATAGGAATATTTTATATATGCTTGAGACAGGGCCATTTTGGTGCCCTAAGTAAGACACAAGTAGTGCCCCCCAGACCTCCATAGTGCCACCTCCCACCCAAGGCCGTGAAACACCTCCAGCAGCACCCATGTGGATGAATAAATATAAGAAGTGAAAGAACAATTCCCTCCACTGTAAACCTGTAGGCTAGGACTTAACTTGCATCAGTCAAACTCGCATTACCCAGCTTCTTATTGCATGGTCTTATACTACAGTAAATGTTCTCTATAGTCCATCCACAGCCCACCACTATCTTTTACTTCTTCAATCTTCAGCACAAACAACAAACAGCAGTCTATACATATCGCAGAATGCAGTGCCGAGCCCCATTCTCAGTTGTTGGTTGCAACTAGTCCTTCCCCAATGCATTAGCTGACATCACCACGCTGGGTCAAGAGGAATCATAAGGGCTGGCTTAGGGTTAGCTTTAGATTGGTGACTAGTAGGGCCAGTGAGGATTGAGCTCCCTCCTCCTGAATAAGTGTCAATGGCTGGAACTGAGGGGCACCTCCTCATCATAGACAGATAACCTGCATCTCTTTACTTCTAGTTATGTGGTTTAGTGACGAGCAAAGCCACTATTCTATTGTCATGGGTAAGATTCAGATCTGCTAAAACAGACTTCATTACAGTGAGAACCTAAAACTGATGGTCTATTAGAAAATAGCCGCCAAGCTCAGGAAGCCTTCACCTGCATTGTAGCTAGAAGAGTAGAGACAACTGAAAATTACCCATCCCTGTTACCCTGGGCCTGATTTATTAAAGTTCTCCAAGGCTGGAGAGGATACACTTTCATTAGTGAAGCTGGGTGGTCCAGCAAACCAGGAATGGATCTGGTCCAGGATTCAAAACATTTGCTAGCAAATTACTTCTACTAGCAAAGAAATCCATTCCGGGTTTGCTGGATTACCCAGCTTCACTAGTGAATGTGTATTCTCTCCAGCCTTCGAGAGCTTTCATAAATCAGGCCCCCTGTTTTACCACAAAAGTTCAAACGAAGTAAAAGGAGGGTGTGATCTACCTAGTTTCAGTCCAACACTACTTGTGTCCTCCAGCTCTTCAGCTCCCTAGCACTTTGCTTAGACTTTATTTGCACAGAAACAGTCCTGACATAGGAAATGATCAATATTATTTAATAAAAAAAATTTACAAAACGTGCAATATTTAAAAAAATCTAGATCCTTGCAGTTTCAATATCCTTACTGAAACTTCTTATTTTTAAGAATTGTGCTGGATGTGAACTGCTGTAACTATAGCAAAGGTTTACTTTACTAAATCTTGTTCAGGACTTCTTAATTTTTTTTGCTCGGACTATATAGTACTTCAACAAAATGTAACTTTGAAGACCAGATATAAGTATATTTGTGTGGTTAGTTTCATATGGCAGGGCACGTCAATCCTACATTACAGTTGTTTGGAATATATTCTATATTTAGCTTTTGGTTTGTTAGCCTTTTATCTGGGAGGAAATGAGCACCCTCAAAGGTTTAGCCATAAAATAATAACTCAACACTAAGCAATAATTGGCTCACTTATGTTATCGGAGTATGGAAACTGAATGGTCTTATTAAGCAACAAAAGATTTTTTCTTTAAGGTCTGTGACATGAAATACGATAGCAGATTCTGTGCTATTGTCCTATCATGTTCCATTTGTTTGAAGGGTGGGGAGCTGCTTGGTTTTACTTACAGTCTTCTATATTTTTAATATAAGGGTTATTTAAAACCTACCCATGTGCTGTGTTTAATAACAAAAGTAAAGCTCAAAAGCTTAATTCCCAAAGTGACCTGAATTCATTACCTATACCACACTCAAATTACATATAATACAATTGTGAAATTATTAGCAAAACACATCACATGGTTTGTCTCTTTATATTCACGTTTAAGGCCATCTTCAGTTATAATGGTTGCAATTGTAGACAACGCTGCCCAAAAAGAGTTCAGATGTATGCAGTTAAATCAATAAAAATGAAAAATGTGTAAAAGTATGGAAAAACTGGGTATGGCGGGCGTAGAAAACAAGTGTTTCTTTTCCTTGTTTCCAGATCTCCATGCTAACAAATAAAAGAGAAGGAGGGGAACATATACAGTATTTAGGGACACCTGAAACAATGTGAAATGTAATTCTTCTCTGATCACAATAAGGACGTTCCCTTAATCCCCACCAAAGACACTTTATCAGTTTGAGATTTTAATGTGGGAGTATGATAGAGGTTATAATGATAGATTTGATAATGATAAGATTTTAGGTATTTGTCTATTGGAAATTAGAGATTTTGGGATTAGAGGTATCTGTCCATAGGAAAAAAACAGATATTAGTATATGATGATCCCAACAACTAGTTGGGGCTGATAAGAATAAAAGGGTATCTAACAATTTACTAGGTGGAGAAGAAGGACTCAGCATTCTGCTGTTGATTAGGTATGAGTACGTATTTCCTAAATACAATTCCTTAAAACAAATGAAAGATCCATGCTAATGAAATAGAGAAAATTAATTGTGCTTGAATACAGCTGATGATGATGTGGTTGTAATCTAAATGATATCAAAATACATTGTAAGTGCTATTACGATTTTTTGATTGATGATAATAAAATTTAATTTTAACATTTTTGATGTAGACATTATTTTTTTTGGGGGGAACCATCTCTTTTTTAATGCCTCAAGAATATCTTGTTGTAGAGGGGTCTATATCAATAAGTTTACACCATCCTGCTGGCACTTTTTGCTGTGCGTATTGTGGTTGTAACTTCACTTTGGATGCTTCCCTACTACTGGCACTAGAAAAGAAGATTAACAGCCCCAAAATGCATTCCCTTTAAAAGACAAATGAGATTTTAATTTTTGCGGAAGTCCACAAAAGGCATTTTTTTTTTAATTTGTAATATATATGTATATCACCTGATGTTGTGGGGTTGTTGTGCTGCATTACAAACAATACGCAGCATTTAAACACGGCTCTGATAATGCTTAGAATAATGGGTAGCATTTGGTAATTTTAGGCTAGCAATAAGCATTAGGATTTCCAGGTATGTAGTATCTCATCGCTTTTCCAGATAATGCCTTTTTTTTTGTTTTTCCAATTTGTACCATCATTTGTTCAGGGTCTATTGAAGTTCACCAGTTACTTTGTT
Organism: Pyxicephalus adspersus; assembly: GCF_032062135.1. Classification (NCBI taxonomy): domain Eukaryota; kingdom Metazoa; phylum Chordata; class Amphibia; order Anura; family Pyxicephalidae; genus Pyxicephalus; species Pyxicephalus adspersus. Next base: position 67,831,841 of record NC_092864.1, on the reverse strand, counting down.
GACTCTTGGGTGTTGCAAATGTCTTGCACCTTGTGATTTGCTGCAAAGTTACAATATTGCAGTCTGATTACCGTGTTTCCCCGAAAATAAGACCTACTCCGAAAGTAAGACCTAGCACTATTTTCTAAACCTGCCCTAGAACTCGGGCTCGCGTCTTCCGAAAGGTAAGTTTTTTTTTATTTTTAAGACCTACCCCGAAAATAAGACCTAGTGTGTTTTTGGGAGCCAAAAAAAATATATAAGACAGTGTCTTATTTTCGGGGAAACACGGTAGTAAGAAAAAGGAACGGTTGTATACATTTAATAAAAAGTAATATAAACTATTTAATATTACAAAAAAGGCAAACCCATTCTATCTTGATGTCAAAGACAAAGCATAAAAGGACATTCTGCTGAGTAATAAAATAGAAGCCACTGGATCTAAAATAGTTTTCCCAGTGGTGAAATATTACCAGCCTCACAATTTACCATCATCAGTCTCAAAGCTAGAATAATAAGCTTTCAAAAACAATAATATAATAATATTGCAGACAATGAAGGATCCACAAAACTCTGTTCTACCAGTTTACCTCCCTAGGCAACATCGAAATGTTTTATATAGAAGAAGGGTTCAGGTGTGCCTCCTGAAGGTGTACTGAGACTGTTAGAGGGCAGGGCCAGTGTTTGAGTGGGTGAACCAGGTAAATGCCCTGGACCCCTTCATTTCAAAAGACCCCCAGTAGTTCCCCTTATACAATCTGTCCTGCACCTGAATAGCTGTATCTTCATGTTTTCGGTTTAGGAAGCCAGCTAACTGTTAGGGTAGGGATGAGTGAATCTACCCATATGCTGATGTGTAAAGGACTTGAGGAATTGAGGATTTGTTGTGGGGAGCTTATTGTTAAACCTGGAAACCCTCCTAAAAAGGTGAGAGATGTTCACTCTTCTCACAGGAAAATGAGTACAGTGGTATATAACTTAACGAAAACATTTTTACTGCCTTAAAACGAAGAATATTAGTGCCCCTAGAATTAAATCCACAACAGTAATGTTAATGTAAATCCATATTATACAGAACAGAACAAAAAACCCCATACATAGGGGAAGTATTTTAGGGGCCAAAAAACATATATTTTGTAAAAACATACACATTTTATTAAACTACATTTTAAAAACACATAAAATATTATTTTTAACTCTGTATTGTGGGAATGTATCCTAAAAACATGTATCAACCAAATTTTTGACCCAAGCAAGGGTCACCTTTCACTTTCTTTATCAGACCACAGATCACCAGAATACAAAATTCAACAAATAGACCAAAATCTGCTTTCCATGTGGCCAATGATATCCACAATTCATTCATCCTTTCACCTTCAAGAGATACTAAACCACAGATGTTCTGTATAGTAGGTAAGTATCCCCAAATTTAATCCTCTAAATCAAAAAGCCTACTTCCGTTATTGGGAAAAGACAGCCGCCTCAGTATAAAAAAGCAAGGTCCAGGAGGAAAATGGAACATTTAAATACTAACTTCCGGGTCCTGTGTCTGCAGCCGAAGTTCAATATTAAAGGCGACCCAACCAAATGTTTTTCACATTGAATGATATTAGAGAAGTAGTTATATGTACAGTTGTTGGCTGTCTGCAGAAAGGCTCAGAAGATAAAGTCCCAATGAATTAAGTCCTAGTCCTCAGAGGTGATATCCTAGGGGCATCATAATTGCAATTGCATTGCATCGTACAACAAGTTCTGTATCTAGAAACCCATTTGAGCACTGCCTTTTAGTGACTGGGTGGCACAGGGTAGTTACAACCACCCTTGTTAATTTCATGGAGAAAACCCCAATTAGGCTACAGTTCGTGTTACATGTACTGTAAATAGAAATCAGTTTAGCCCTAAATTTAATCCAGGAGGCGTTCACACTGTCTTGCATCTGAACTTCAGGTACACAACAAGCTTCTCTGTGCTAGAGTTTATCTAAATCTGAATACTGCTATTCTCCTACCCTCCTGATATTGTAAAGCTACCATTTTTCCAGCTTTCTAGTTTTTTCTTTGATTAAATTGATTGATTGTTAGTAGTTATTTGTTTACTATAAGTATTGTGTGCTGGTCCTCTCTACCTCTGCCGATCCTTATAAATTACATTAAACCTATCCAATGTCTGTTGTCCTGACACAAGTTGTGTATATTGTCATCCTAGGACTGGAATTGTGCTACTGGCAGAATCACCATGTGAAAATAATAAAGGCATAATTTGATGTCAGGACAAGTACCCTGCAATATTTTAACTGTTTTTAGGGGGTTTGGATACACTTTGAGTAGTAATTTGCATGACTTGCAGAAGAAATCTTTTGCTAAACACAGCTGAGGTTGTAGGTGATCTGTTCTGCAAGCTCTTGTAACTCTTTAATGACCAGGACAAACTCTGCAGTTGTTTCTTTTTGCATATCAAAGCACAACTAGCTCTAGAAGTTAATGAATGTCAAGGCTCCATTAAGTTTTTTTTTTTTGTTTTGCTTTGTTTGTGATTAACTCACAGTGATAATTTTATACAGTAACTGACACCATGCTGCCTAATATTATGTTGAGACAAACATCTGTCCTAATTGCATTTATTAAAATAATGTACTTGTTCGACTTGCATACAAATTCAACTTAAGAACAAACCTACAGTCCCTATCTCGTATGTAACCCAGGGACTACCTGTATAGTGTAAAAAAGATGTGAGCAGGCAAATTGTTTATTGTAGATGAAACCAGTAATGTCCTTTATGCAATAAAGTAAACGTATCTGCCTGTTTGCAATTTTTTTCTATAATGCTTGCACAGCTCAGTGTAAAACTCGGTATGCCAGGCTGCTGGAAATGAATTAATCTCCATGTGTATTCAAGAGGTATGTCATTGTGCCCTGGCCATCCAAGATGGATGAAGATCCTAAACCAAGAATGAGACCAACTGGGGATGCTGGGACCTGTGATGGAGCACAGAAAGGCGAGGGGCAATATAGAAGTACCCCTTATCTAATCTGCCTTCTCATAGTTTCATTTTACATTATAGTTCTGGTTTATGATTGTGTCTCTGTCCTAGCAGCCCCTATTTCTGTCCTAAACTTTTGCAAGTTATATGACATGCCTATAACAATATAACACAAAACATGCAATGTGGGGTAGCTCACAGCACAAGACAAAATCCAACACAGGACGTCATGCTTTGCTGATCCAAAATTAAAACCAGAAACCTAAATTGTTATTTTTAATTTTGTGATGTAATATTACAACACTAATACAAGTCCAGTTTTTTCGATACATTTGTCATTTGGATTTAAATATAAAAGGCAGAGACTCAGGAATATTATTTAAGTTTACAAGCATATCCTTAGTTGGACACTTGGGTTAGAGCCGCTCCTGTATTCCAGATGTTTCAGATCACATGCAGAGAATCTTTGTGGTTGGAATTTGTTTGAAACTGATTGTTGATAGTCTCCTGAGACAGCACTGTGACAAATTGTATAATAAAAAAGTTAAAAATAGCGTATATTCCCAGGAAAGCCAATGTTCCCACAAGTCAACAAGCTGGGAAAATTGCAGACATTTCTCTGATTGCTCTAGGCTTGTTTTGTTGTATCATTTTGCCACTGACCATTTCCTTTTAGTCCTCAAGAAATATAACACTCCTGAGTGGTAGAGCCAGTTGTTTGTATATCTGTAGTGTAATCAGGCAGATAAATGGGCAAAATGGGAGACTTCTGCCTTTCACTTGCTGAAAGAGTATTAACATATTTATTTTCTGCTGCTAAAAGATTGAAGCGGTATGGGCTGGTTTTCTCTGAGCCTGGTGTTGAAAATAAGTACAGTTGACAATCCAAAATCTGTCCATCGTTAATCTGTTTCCTTCAGTTTTCAGCCATGAATTTAATTTTGCATTTTCAATACAGGGATTGCAGTACTCTGTTTGGCCACTGATGTTTTGATGGCGCTGTTCTCCATAAACAGCTGTTAGGTCTTGCTTACTACACTAAATACACGTTGAGACATCCCTGCTGCCTGCTCCCTGGAACTGCGAGAGGAAGGCTGGCATGTGTGTGGAGGTAAGTATAACTTTCAAAAATCAGAATTTTCGAAAATCTGTCACTCCTCGGGTCACGAGGTTGCCGGATTTTTGAATGACAACTCTACGTCTTACCAATCCAAATATAGCTCCAACATATATTACTCAGCATACTGGCAATGGAACCCTCCAAAAGGAATCTTGTGTTTTGCTTCTTATCCATGGGTAATGGAAGAGGTCCAATGGGAATTCTTTATTTACCATTGCAGTAGGTTATGGGTCAGGGACTAACACCCAATCATGTTCTTCAGATAGAAGCCTTTTTTTATAAGTGTAAATATTTACATCTGTGAAAAGTCTGCAGCATACAGAATAAGTCCCTATAAAGTAGGGAGCCATACATATATAAATACTGTGTAATAATAAAAATAATGCATTCATTTTAATGGCAGGGGCTGACTTAAGACAATGTGCAACATTAACTGACCAAACAGATCCGAAATGACTCCTAAGACTTTACTGAATTTAAGCAAACAGCATGATCCCCAACCTACCTAATTAGGTGGCCAATGCCAAACTTAATTTGGCTTTGGCCCTGGATTGTTTTTTACATGGCTCCCATTCCCCAGTCAATTCTATGGCTTAATAAAATCTAAAAACCTCAGGATTATGGCTCCCAATTGGACCAAGACAATGGATGCTATCTTCATATCTACCGAATAAAGTAATATCTAGACCTGAAATACCAAATGTAATCTATAGACATTGGATGCTCTAAACAAACTAGCAGGGAAATACAAACTTCCTACCCCATCCTGCTCATTCTCTACAACCTTGATCTCTCTCCACCTTATAACTAGCAATTAGTGGGTTTCTAAAAACATGCTGAACTATATAATAAAGTATGAGGCAGAACCTTTCACAGGCCACAATATATCAGGTCATGGAAGACAGAAATTTGCTGCCACCGCCATTTTGCAGTGGAACGTACATGTATATAAAATGTATACAGGTAGTCCCCGGGTTACATACAAGATAGGGACTGTAGGTTTGTTCTTAAGTAGAATTTGTATGTAAGTCAGAACAGGTACGTTATTTTAATAAATGCAATTAGGACAGATGTTTGTCTCAACATATTATTAGGCAGCATGGTGTCAGTTATTGTATAAAATCTTCACTGTGAGTTAACCCTCCTAGCGGTAATCCCAAATCACACTCGGGGTAGCTTTAAACTAAAAAAAACCCCACTTACCTTGTTCCGTCAGTGTCCCCCGGCGTCCTGCTTGTCCCCGCAGGTCCTGGGGACACGTCCTGCTCCTCCGATCTCCAGCCGCATAATGCAGCAACGATCTCCAGGGTTACCCAGTGACGGCCGTGCATGCGTCGGTGCGAGCGGATCGGCAGGAAATTCAAATAATTTTGTATTGGATTCAATACAAAATAGCTGTATTAAGTCCAATACAAAGAAAAGGATGGTTAATCATAAACAAAGCAAAAACACCTTATGGAGCCTAGACATTCATTATCTTCTGGACCAAGCTGCGTTTTGATATGCAAAAATAAACAACTGCAGAATTTGTCTTGGTCATTAAAGAGTTACAAGAGGCTGCAGAAGAGCTCAGTCCTTAAGATCACCCACAACCTCAGCTGTGTTTAGCAAAAGATTTCTTCTGCAAGTCATGCAAACCGTCCCCCTCCCCCCTTCAAGCCTCCATCCTGCCCACAGCAAGCAGGGAAGTCCCATTCATATCTAGGAGTTGTCCTTATGTTGGATGTCCTTAACACACGGACTATCTGTAAATTAAAACAATGTATATAATAGTATATAATCTGTCAAAACAACACATGAAAATGATGTGCTCTGAAAATAATAGTGACAATACAAAGTTTTGATACCTTGAAAAGAAATCTAATCTAATTAGGCTCTAATTTATGTAGAAGAAATCATATGATACAATGGATTAAAAAAACTAGAGTATAAATTGTCACATAATGAACTAAAAGATAATAAAATATTTTTTGCAGGGATATAGTCTTTGTGTTGCACAAACTATAAAAAGTATATTGTTACAATACAACAAATATATTCAGTAATAGAGGAAAATAATTTTATGAAGCAACATATGCAGCAACAAAGGAAGCAATTATACCCTGACAAGGGTAATTTAAGCGAATTGGTAAAGAAACCTAGGACTGGATAAAATAGTCATTATATAGATATGTGGCTCAAATACACCCTCTAGTGGTGAAAGAACAATAAAACCTCAAGACTAAATTATATACTGTACCACATTCAAATAATACAGAAAAAGTAGAAATGAAGTACTAAAAATTATAGAAACCTAAAAAGAAAATTAAAAAAGGTATCACAGAGGAAAGCTGTAACAATAAACCGCACTGATGATTTTGTATGAACTAAACATTTTTAAATACTCTATTTATATGTAAATGCAATTTATAAGAGAAAAAAAAAATCACAGGCAAACTAATAATATGCATGGACAGACTGATAATAAACTGCAACTGCACAACGTTAGGAGCTAAGTGATCTTATGAAAGTTAGAATAAGGTATCTTAGTTGTATAATTTCCTATATTCCGTGTAAATATTAAAATAGTCATATGGAGTGTGCTTCACGCTGGATTTGTGAATTTCTCAAACTGAGGGTTTCAGGAGTTTTAAGTGGAATTTGTTGAATTGGGTTCACTTTTTTTATTATTATCCTATGTTATTTATTTAATATTTTATATTATTATGCAAATAAAAATAATGCAAATTAAATTTTGGGGGAAGATGTATGTTATGTTGGTGGGAAACATCTATTATTATAATTAGGCAGGATTTATATAGCGCCAACATATTACGCAGCACTGGGGTTGCAAATGACTCAGATACAGACAGTGACACAGGAGGAGCCTGCCCGAAGAGCTTACAATCTAAGAGGTGAGGAAAGTATCACACAAAAGGAGGGGATCCATTAAAGTTGTTGTACTTGTTGCTCTTCTCAGGCTCATTGTTTACCAGCATGTCTGGATGAGAAAAACCACAGTTAAAATATTTCTTATATTGTGTATAATAAAGGACATATATGATATATATTAAAGCATTTATTTATCAACGTGTTGGGAAAGATTTACAAACCCCTCATACCCCCTGGACAGAAATACAAATATTATTGCTACCTACAGTTTATAGTTCTTCTCACTTCCTTTATTTTAATATACAAATTAGATATTTTTATTATTGAATTAAACACCTAACATACAAGGTATTTCAACACAGTGAGTATAATATGTAACCATATAATAGCAATACATTAAATAAATGTATTGCCTTGTTCTGCCCCTTGGTTACATCCAGTGTGATTCTATAGCGGGAGAGTCCTCTATACTTACTCTATGAGAGGGACAAAGGATAATTGGACTTTGTTTGCAAGTGCAATTATCCTTTTAAGAACTGAGCGGTGTAATTATAAGGCTGATGTTTTCAATTTCTTAAGACTTTATAATGGCTACCTTGTTACAAACAGATTAACATAAAGCACATGTAGTACATATATCAGACATTGCAGTCTTAGTTGATATTTACAGATCTGTAGTGTAACAAAGATGTTTGACTAGTTATGGAAAATATACATAAGAGATAGCTTGATGTTATAACATAAAGAAATTTACAAACAAAGTTAATATAGTAGAAACTTAGACAATACCATACTTAAATGTATCTTTTATACATATACCATACAGCAATCTGGCTTCCACATACCCCAATTTAATAAAAAAAAGGGTATATGGGTCTTTTAAGGCATTCAGATTGTCTAATAATTGGACTTATTGGTCCTGATTTATTAAAGCTTTCCAAGGCTGGAGAGAACACACTTTCATCAGTGAAGCTGGGTGATCCTGGAATGGATCTGGTCTAGGATTCAAAAAATGTGCTAAGAAATAGCCAATGACTTTTCAGAAATCCATTCCAGATTTGCTGGATCACCCAGCTTCACTGATGAAAGTGTATTCTCTCCAGTCTGGGAGAGGTTTAATAAATCAGGCCCATAGACTGCATTCATAGGTGTGTGATTAATAATCCATACTTGGAAAGATGTATGTGGTAGAAAAGTAGTGGAGAGGAGAAGAAAAGTGTGAGCGGAATAATACTTTTTAATCTATTAAAAAATGTTATTTACCTTTATTGTAATAAAGTCCCTACAAGATGTCTGTAACATACCAGCTGACCTGAAAGCATTGGGTAATTTTGTAGCTACATAGAAAATTCAATGCAGTCATGTGTTGTGGCTAAACATGCAATCTGCCTGATGTTTTAAAAGTTATTTAAACCACCAACATACTGTTCTAATAAAGTATAAGTTGGTAGGAAACCTGCATTAAAATGTAAACTTTAAAAACTTTCTGCCATTTGAGCTTTGTCCTTTGATAACATCTGACCGCTGTATCAGCCTCTGCAAAAATGGCTAAAATGTTTTTGCTTCAGAACTTCTTCATTTAAAAAATTCAATAATACTTAGATTTCCATAAAAGATCTTTTTTCATATAAGCTTCATATCAATATTAGAATCCCATTCCACTTCAATATTAACAGAGCCATTAAAGAGCACATTGGTGGCTTCTGGTTACGTGGCCAGAAGATGCGGTTGTGGCTGCGTGTAATAGGACTTGGAAGTTCTGAACAACTTTTTCCAAGGTTAGTCATTTCCATTAAACTTTGTTATCTATCAACCCAATAGTGGCAATATACAGGAGACATTATATGAAAGAGCAGAGCTCGTCTGGCTGCGAGAAGACATACTGAAATCCATCCTCTCCTTCCCCTATCTTGTACAACATTGGGAAGATCATCCCAACATCCAAACAGGCAGAGGGTATTGTAGTATCCTCTGCCATCAATGTATAATTAGGGGACAGGACCACAATCTGTGAACCAATATGGCTGAGGCTGCTTTGCAGTTTGGGCAATTGAAATTGGTTCCAGTCCCTATTTCTTCCTGGGGTCTGAAAACTTTATACCAATGCTCGATGGAGTAGTTTAAATTGGGTTTCCATCCACAGTTCATTAATCAGTGCTTTTCGTACTGTTTGATATGCCTTAACAATTGTGTCCGTTATATCCTCGGTATTCAGTTCCTCTCACCATCTGCCTACATTGGTGGTTGCTAGGGTTTTGGTAATATCTGGCAATTTATATATCTGAAATAGAGAGGTATAGGAGGAACGATAGGTTAGGAAACCGATTATAGCACAACGCCCCCTAAACAGGGAATTGGTTACTTATAGATATTAAAGGGCAGAGGTCCCCAACCCCCCCATCTGTCAGGTGGGCCGTTGCTTTGGCCGGTGCACTCACCAGCGGGGTCAGGAGAAGGACCCCGTTTGGGGGGGTGAACCAGCTAGTCCCCAGAGACATTGCCGGCTCAGGGAGAATGGTCGGGTTCTGACACCATGACGTCACTCTGGGGGAAGTTTCTACCCCTTTGAGGGACACACGGCTCCCCACACATGCGGTGTCAGGAGTTTGTGCATTTAGTGGTTCACGACCTGCAAAAGGTTGGATACCACTGGTATAGGGGATGTGTTAGGGATACAGGAGAAGATAACTTTAGTTTGCAGTTCCCTGAGGGTGAGGAGACATCTCGTTTCTTGGTTATATAGATCACCCGCCAATTCTATACCATTTCATTTCCATTTTTGGAATTGTAGCCATTTTTTCAGGCACCCCATTTTATTGTAGCTCTGTGCCAACTAATTAAATGATTAAGATTGCAAAGGCATAGATACTGTAAAAAACACATAAAAAGAATAAATCTATACTCCAATCACAACTGAGATTGATAATGCCGAGATGCATACAGGTAGCACTGACCATCAGTTGAGTACTTCGTTATTTTTATCTATGGTAGGTGCACCAGTCAGCAGCACAACTTTGGTCCATAATCTGTCGGTTTTAGCATCCCTGTTTTCACTTTTGCGAAACAATCTCACTGTTGGCTCCTTGTTATGAGAAAATAATGCTGAATACTAAATACTGAATCTTTCACAAATTTATTAACGCTGATTTCCTGAAGGAGTTGAGGATGTGTACATAATTAATACAGCCCAAATTCACTTATATTATCCAATCATGTAAAAAGTGAACCTTTCTTTACTAATCTAATCTGCATATGATTGTTTGGATAATTGAAGTAGATATAATTACACAATTTATTTTATGAATACTCGCAAATCTGCCTCGTTGTATGAACATTCTCATCTGCTTTAGTAAATCAGCCCTATTGATTCACCTGATATTATTGGAAGTATAGGGAAAAAGTATAATAGCTAAGGCCAAAAAAAGTAAAACACTGCTCTTAAAATGTGCAAAAAATTATCCCTACAATAAGCAATTAGGGGCAGATTAGTATTTTTTTCTCCCCTAGGCTGCCAACCTTGTGCCCCCTGCCTTGAAAGGTATGCTCAGACTAGCGGTGCAGTTACCACCTCCTCATGCCAAGTGCTGCCCATCCCATGTAATTAGTTTCTGTTTTCTTGCCCTGATTTATTAAAGTTCTCCAAGGCTGGAGAGAATACATTTTCATCAGTGAAGCTGGGTGATCCAGCAATCCTGGAATGGATTTCCTAAAAGTCATTAGCTATTTGTTAGCAAATGTTCCCAATCCTGGACCAGATCCATTCCAGGTTTGCTGGATCACCCAGCTTCACTGATGAAAGTGTATCCTCTCTAGCCTTGGAGAACTTTAATAAATCAGGGCCCTTGTATCTGGTATGAGATGAGTGGGGATCTGCTGTGCTTTTGCCTTCATGGGTGGGCACAAGTGCCGCACGCTGGATCTCAGGGGAAATCAAATCAATTTTTTTTTTCTTGTTTTCCCTTGTGCGGAAAACCTGGTGCGTCTTATAGTCCGGAGCGTCTTATGGTCCGAAAAATACGGTACATGCAAATTCAACTTAAGAACAAACCTAAAGTCCCTATAGTGCATGCAACCCGGGGACTGCCTGTATTTGTATAAATGAAAACAAAAACTTTGAACAAATCTAGAGCGAATTGGCAGAGGAATAATTTATAAACAGAACCTTAGGTGTTGATAAACAATGAGGAATTGATAATTGAGATTATATGTATACTATCATTGCTAACCTGTTAGATCCAGCTTGCCTGTTTCATGTTGGGATCCTCTGACTTTAATACTTTCTGATTTACTGACTCAAAATGAGTACACAGGTCAGGTATTCAGCCAATCACAGCACAACTTACCAATGGCTATCTGCACACCTGTTTCAGGTGACTGCAAATAATGAAGCCAAGTGATCGGCTTTACATCCAGGCAATTTGTATTCTCCAGAATGAGTTCTGAAATAACAGCTTTTAGAATCTCTCAGTATAGTTCCACTTTAAGCACTGCTTGGAAAATCTCTTGATAACAGCTCTGCTGAAGGTTAATCCTCTAGGGAATGCAGTTTCAAAGGAAGAAATCTATATGATGCAATGTCTTGCCTGTTATTTATTTTTTCTTTAGGGAGATGCAATTTGTGTACAAATGAAGACACATCACCCATTTGCTGTTTTTTCTTTTTTTGTGATTGTTTGATACGATTGCTTATCATTTAGTAGTAGAATTGTTACAATATTGATAAAGATTACATGTTACCACCAAGCTACTTTAGCCAAGTGGCATGTGTCCTTTCCACAACTGGCAAAATGTAATTTGAAATATTTGTGCTCACTAGATATTATGTGTCTGCTTTTATCTTGACAATTTTCCTGTCCACTGATTCTCTGGATACCATTATTCACAACAGCTAAATTGATTTTCCTTTCTGGCATATGACATTGATGCCATTTATGATTGGGAGGAATGTGTAATGACTAGTGTTGGTCGAATAGCTCACTATTCGATTCGGCAGCTATTCGCTCGAATATAGCAAAAAAATTCGGGTGGTCGAACATCGAATTCGAATCCCATTAAAGTCAATGGGAGAAAAATTGGGGTTTGTTTCAGCACTGTGTAGAGCTTCTCCAGCCTCCAAACAGGTGTAAAAAGATACATTGTAAAAGGATACATGAAAAGATACATTGTAAAAGGATACATAAAAATATACATTGTAAAGAGACACATTGTAAAAGGATACATAAAAAGATACATTATAAAAGGATACATTATAAAAAGATACATAACACTATTACATACCCCTGTGCTTTACATGAAGATTAAAGAGCACCTGTCAAATCAATTTTAGGCTAAAGCTAGGTACACACTTCCAATAATTATTGTTAGAAAATGAACGATTACGACCGATCAACGATTATGCACGATTATACTTGAACAATCATATTGTGCACAATTCTGTACATGCTGTAACAATATGATCGTTCATATATAATCCACATACAGTGTCCACACACTAGATACAATCGTTTGAACGATGCAGGGAGGGACATGTAAAGGAGAAAGTGTGCCGCAGAAACATGCACAATCACTGAACGACCGTACACACGATAGATAGTGAAAGATCGTCGGCCAATCAAATCAACTGTGGCGGTCGTTCATTTCCAGCAACAATCCTCGTTCGTCAGCATCCTTGGTCACTTTTTTTGGCCAATCGGTTGTTCATCGGTCGTTTCTAACGATAATTATTGGACGTGTGTATGCAGCTTTAGTCTACACGGACTGCATTCCCATGGGCTAATCTACACCAGGACGTTTCCTTCAGGCACGTTTTTGAGCGTTATCTTAAACGTTGCTTGCAACATTTAAAAAATTAAAGCGCTGGATAAATGCGGGAAAACGCTTCCATTGAACTTTTTAAGCTTTTATGAAAGCTTCCATTGAAAACAATGGGGGCTTTTTTTAACATTTTTAGCAGGACTTTGGAATCTGGAAGCCCCCTTTAATAAGGAGACTCCCAGATAAAGTTCCCATGGTCCAGGAATCCCACAATGACATTATGATTCATAATGTCATTGTCGGATAACCTGTAAAAAATAAAAAAGAACAAGTTTAAAATAAAAAACACATACAAAAAAAAAATTTAGAAAAAAAAAATTTTTTATTTATTTATTTTTTTTTCTTCCTGAATTTTTGCTGTCGAATGCAGCAAAATTCGGGTCGGGTATAGGGACAACCCGAATTCGAACATCAACACTAGTAATGACCTTGCTAGGTAGGGGGGTCCCAAGTTTGAATTTATGTACTACTTTGGTAAGTTGAGTTGTAGTTATCCAAACCAGTGGTCGCCAACCTTTTCGGTCCCGCGGCCTACTAAATTTACTGGCTCTGGACCCCGTATGCCGGTTGTCACTTAAAGGGAGGAAACCACCCCCATACTGACGTCATGATGTGATAACCCTGCCCACTGTCCCATCGCAGATCTGAGCCTGTGATAGGACAGTGGGCCGGTTGTGTTCAGGGACACAGCCCACCCACTTCTCTGAGCCTAAGATTTGTACGGGGGGGCATGGTTCGTGGCTCTGGCTGGTACACCCCACCGGCAGGGTCCTTCTCCTGACCCCGCTTAGGTGCGCACTGGCCAGAGCCGAGAACTACCAAAATTTTCTTGCAGATCGTTAGTGACCGCTGATCCAGACAGCACTATAGCACGCATCAAGCTTGACAGACAAAGAATGGAAAACCTAACACATTATTATTATTACACATTATTTATATAGCGCTGACATATTACAAAGTCCATAGTTATGTCACAATTCAACCTCCCTGGCAGTAACCCCGAGTGTGGGTAAACCTATGGGAAGGTTAGTAAATACAGCGCTTATCTGATCCGCCAGCGTCCGGCGCCGACCATCGCTGTGATCTCCGTCTTCTTTCTTTTTGAATTCCCTGTGTGGAAAGTAAGGTGTACTTACCTCTTTCATGGTTTTGTTCTGGTAACATAGTCAGTACTAGGCATTAGCTTTTGTTTCCACAACCCATTTTTCTTGGGATGGCAGATTGGCCAAATTCTTCGGACCTTGGATGTTTTCCACCTTTACAAACAGTGTAATGGAGCCTCAGAGGATTGTTCATCTCTAGAGACAGTATAATGGGACCTTGGACCATTTACCTAAATTCCTGCACCCCCAATCCCTCTCTCTCTGACTATTTCCCAGTGAAACTTTAAAAACTGGAAAGTGATTATGACCTGATATGGTCTGTTTACCACACACCAGGAACCTTGCCAGCCACGTTCAACGGGAATCTGTTACATAAACAGGTCTAAATACCCATAATTCGTATTATTTTCATTTCCAGTTGTGAAGATAACTTGTATTTTGGGGGTGATTGTGGTTTACTTTCATGAACTTTAGCTGTTAGGCCTGCTTATCTTAAGGTCTAATATCTACATGTTAGCCATTGGGCTTGATTTATTAAAGCTCCCCAAGACTAGAGAAGATAGACTATCTTAAAAGAACCTGGGTGATCCAGCAATACTGAAATTGATTTGTTCCAGGAATGAAAATGTATGCCAAATAATGGCAAGGGATTTGTAAAAAATTCACTCCAAGTTTGCCGGATCACCCAAGTTCACTCATAATAGTCTATTTTCCCCAGTCTTGAAAAGCTTTAAAGAAATCAGGTCTATTGTCTAACTTTTGTTATTCTTTCAAGCAGTCAAATTTAAACACATACATACATTTCTTTGAATATATGATTTATGCAACATTAAGAACGGGACATTTTCTGTTTAGGAATTTTGTTTCATACATAGTGGAACTTGATACAGAGCTAGCTGGTGAGGACAATGAAGTTCAGGAGTGGCCATTTAATGGCAGAAGAGGATCACCATGGAGTCAGTGGGGAAGATGGCAGTTTTCTGGGATGCAGCACTGACATGACCCATGACCTGGACCTGTCATTGCTGACAGGTAATCTTCATACAGGTAAGTCTGTGCCATACCAGGTAGGTATGCTGTGCATACGTGGTGATTATGGCAGAGTCTCACCACCCACAGAGTACAGTTCTGCTTTAAAGTACCCACACATGTTTTGTCAAACACACCGCTTATGGTTTATTATATGGTTTATGGTTTATTATAACACATGTCCATGTTTTCCAAGTTACATGTACTTTTGGCTAATGAGATGAAAGTCACATGAGTGAGGTACGAATACTTATCTAGGTGTCAATAGTCAATGTACTGAGCCTGGCTTTTTTTGTTAATTAGCATTACTGCTGAATTATGCTGGTGGTGCCACAAATTAGGACAGTTGATGAAGAGATGCCACAATGCCATACAATGTACTCATTGGATAGCTGGTCGTAAGTCCAAGCAGCTGTTCAACTGTGAACAGATCTGACAGGTTCTCTTTTTAGAATTGTAAAACATATCTGATTACTGTTGGTCAGCCTAATCATACATAAGACATAGTCTTGACAAAACCATTTGGTGATCTTTACTGAGGACTGTGTGATGCACCATACTAATGGTAGAGGCATGGAGGATTTTCAGTGATGCCTATTCATTGCTGTGATCAGATAGGGAGTTGGTCCCACACAAACTATTTAAAATTACTTAACCGTAGCCCTCTCGATATATGCTAAACTGACACAGCACAAGCTTCAGTATGGGAAGTCCCACTGACTTCCACTGACACTTTTTCTCTGCAGTGAAATACACACAAATAAGTTTACATAAGATTGAACCACCTTTCCAATTTGGGCACGGCTGCCATTTTTGCTGGATAGAATTTGTAGCCTAATGACTTTCCATTTTGTCTGAAAATGAAATTTTACTATAAAAGGAAAAGTAAAGGTTTGCATGCAACAGCTTTATAAATCTCTGCTTTTACTTTGTTTTGATAGTTTGCACTTATCCTTTTGTTCATCATATGTTCTGTTTAAACTGACAGTTTTGTGGCAGGTTTATGACCTTCATTTTTTTTGTTAAAGGCTGAAACATAAAAATAAATAAAAATAGTTATTATTGTATATATGGTTTATGACAGGTTTATTTAACAACACTAACAATTCATCGAATAGAAGCCTGTGATTGATATGACAGCTTGCAAATACTGCTGTCCGTGGGAGAAACCATTGTGGATAAAGAAAAAAAACAACCTAAGTGATTTGTTAATGATAATACACACACACACACACACACACACACATATATATATATATATATACATATATATATATGTGTGTGTGTGTGTGTGTGTGTAGTTATTGCTATGTACAGCTTGTGACAAGTTAATTAACTCAGAAATTCACCCAATATGTGATGTATAAGAGAGAAACCATTTAATGCAAATATCACTGTCAATGCTACTATTAGAGTATTAGTAACAGAAAAGTCACATAAATCAAGGATGAGAAAATACAGTCATCAATTTCCATTCTACCTTGTCCAAAATCTAAGCAAGATAGTGACTCTATAAGTCACTCTATTAATCATTTCTGATATTGGGAACGGGCCAATAAATTTGGGTCCTAGCTTGGCCGAGGGGGCATTACACAGACCAAAGGGCATTACTAAGTATTCGAAGTGCCCATCCCTGGTGTTAAAGGCAGTCTTCCACTCATCACCTTTCCTGATGCTGACCACTGGTTGGCGACCGCTAATTTAGAACACCTCCTTTTTTCCTTGGGGGCTACCAAAGAATAAAAAGGCCTCTGTGCCTCCCGGATTGTGTGAAACATCTGAGTAGTAAATCAGACACGCAGTTAGAAATCCTTGTAGGGGTCACAGATCATTCATAGCATGTCTTCTTCATGTCCTCCTATTCCAATGTAATTGGACAGCTACTGTAAGGCGACAACCTGGCCTCCTGCTCACACATTGTCATTACTGCATTGAACTGGCAGCCTTTACAGTTAATTTTGGTCAAAAAAGCTCTGTCTACTGGTTTCCATGTGAGCTTTAGGTATTTTTGAAAGTCCTTCCCTGGGTGTGCTGGTTATTTCCCATCATGTGCTGACATGGAGCAGTCAAGAAAAAGGAAAATGTATTACTTACCCTAATTTTCCTTTCCTGATAAGCTCTATGTCAGCGTACAGTTGACAATCGAAAATCCGACCTTTGATAATCTGGTTCTATCAGTTTTCCGGCATGAATTTCGGATCGCATTTTCATTACAGGGATTGTAGTACACTGTTTGGCCAATTATGTTTTGATGGCGCTGTTGTGCTGAAACGGCTGTTAGGTCTTCCTTGCTACACTAAATACACGTTGAGACGTCCCTGCTGCCTGCTCCCTGGAACTGTGCCAGATGTCCGCGGTGCTGCGAGAGGAAGACTGGTCTGTGTGTGGAGGTGAGTATGACTTTCAAAAATCTGGAATTTTCGAAAACCTTGCACTCCTCAGGTCCGGAGGTTGCCGGATTATTGAATGTCAACTGTATATACCCATGCTTATTTTGAGGTAGGGCTAATTACAGAACACTAGGTGTACGGGGCCACCTTGAATTTATCTAGTTAGTTCCTGAGAGTGGGAGTGGAATGGGATTAACCCATCATATGTTGACATGCAGCTTATCAGGAAATGAAAATTACGGTAAGTAATACATTTTCTGTTTTTCTGGGGAGGATTAGGGGTGGTCAGGAAAAGTGGAGTTGGGCTTTAATACCTGAAGAAATTAGAGGTGGTCTTTATGTGCTTGAAGTTCAGCTGTGAAAAAACCTCAGTGAATGAAAACATGGTGAAAAATTCAGCTTTCACAATTTACCCTACATATATTTTCAGCTGTTGTTTAGCCTTTTTTATACACCACACCACAAATGTGGCAAATATAATCCACTAGTAATACTGAAGCACAGTCCAGTTTCCTTTCTGTTCTTCTGTAAGAATATGACTTCTCCACTGAAATGTGTCAGCAGGTATTTGCTGCTGCTGAACTCACAAACTTTGATCAATAAACAAAGCTGCCGTTCATGCCGGAGACTCAACCACAAATGTCATCCACAATGCAGCATTTATATTGGCTGTACATTATTAAGATACTAACCTACCGCTTAGGGTTCTGCAGCTTCTATTAGCTGGTGGAGATAACCAGGATGGATGACAAGCTAGATTTTTCACTACACTAGATATTTGCATGGCAGCATACACTATGCAGCTATGCTGGTCAGTGGCGGTAAGAGAACATTTCTCTTCCAGCCAAGATAATAGGATTGGAATCTTGAGCAATTAGAGCCAATAAGAACTAAAGGCTAACTGTAAAAATAGTTAGAGCTAAAAATGTAAATAAGTGTTGCTGTATCATGCCATTACAACAAACCATGTAAATGGTCACAAGAATATTTGTATTGTAAAAGCAAATGAAACCAACCTGCAACCAGAACGTTACATTACCCAAGATGAATATAGACAACAATAGAATGGTTTATCTCTCTGAAATAACATAGACTGCACCTCTATATTCTACACAATTTATATTAACTATAATATTCAGCCACCAACATCCTCTCTGTGAGACTTCCTCTGCCAGCACAAGGCCTGGGATGTTAAGCCCCCTCATATTTAGCCACCACCAGCTCCCGTCCATGGTGGTAAGCTTCTCTCAAATTCATCCAGCAAATTCAAATCCTGTCTCCAATAAAGCCCCAATAATACCTTCAAGGGTAGAATGCAGGTTAGGAGTATTTACAGAACAGCCCAACATAGAGTACATGGGTCAGGAGTATGTAATGCCCAATGTACATAGTGCCTTGGCTAAAAGTATGTAACATACAGCACAACTAACAAAATGCATTGGCCAGCAGTTTATCATATGGCATAGCATTAAGCTTACAGGGGTCAGAAGTGTGTCGTGTACATCCAATCATACAGAGCACAGGGGTCAGGAGTGTGTAATGTACAGGGGGCAACACTCACTTCAACCTATTTAATTCATAGCATAGCTGCATCTCCTATGATACACCTAATTTAACTTATAGCCAGCAGTTTCCTCAGTGCACCTTTATTGGCTAGCAAAAGGGCTTTTCCCCTTATGAACGTTTTTTCTATTAGTTGACAGTGTTTCTATTAGTGGTGTTGATGATGATGGGCCGTATTGTGTGTTGTCACACAACTTATCCATTGCTAGAGGTTCTTTGCATCATATATGGCTTTTCACAGGACAACTGAGTAATTGGGAAAGGAATAACTGAAAGCGGATTCCTCTAATGTCTTTCCTCTCTCCTGAGCATACAAGCAGTACTGACCCAGGGCCTGTCTGCTCTTCCAAGTTTTAACAGTTTCGCCCATCATGCCAGCCAATCAGGATTTATCCTCTTAATCATCCCTGGCTTTTTAGCTAGCTCAGACACAGCACTCAGAAGTCATGCAATGTGTCTCTACTAGTCCCGAGCCCCCTAGCTCTGCTGAGCGTTTACACCTGTTGTTTAATTCAGTGATTTCCCAGTCCAGCTCTTTTGTTAACCCCTTATAGCCCAGTCTGTTGTTTTCCTGCCTGTTCCCTTGTGCTGTTCCAGTGTTCCTCTGTGTCTGCGGTGATCTCTGTGACTCCCGTGTCACCTGTGCCTCCTGTTGCCTTCAGTGTTTCCAGTGTCTGCGGCAGCCCCGTGTCACCAGTGTCCTGGATTTTTTTTTTTTCTGGCTTGTTCCAGACCTTTATGGCTTGCTGCCTTCCTTGACCCAGGCCTACCTTGGGAATTCTCTTGCCTAGTGCTTTGGTACTGTGCATCATCCTGCCCACCCTGGTGTGCCCAAGGACCGCAACCTGGCAGTAGCCATCAGCACAACATCCTCACCACTAGGGGCTCTGGAGAAAACCTGGTTCCTGCTTGGACTCTGCATCTTGGCCCTTCTCAGTGCTCACACCACCTCCATGCAAGCTGTAGCGTGTCCTTGTGGCCCCGTCTCCTCAAGCATGACAGCAGGAGCATGAGGGTACCTTCACTAAAAAAAGCCTTGGCCATCATCTGGCCTATGTGCAAATGCATTAACTTACCAGCTAATACGTTACAAATGCTGGTGAAGAGTGCTATTGATGGAATCAATTCAGATTCTACCTGCGTGAAATATCATACAGTGCCAGGATGTCTATTTCACAAGTAATAAAATAGAAAATAAATTAGTATTAGTTATTAAGTAACACTTGCACACTTGTAAACCTGCAATCTACTGGCAAATTTGACTTGACATATATCTGCATGCAAATAGTCAGATGCTATTTCTATTGTAGTTTTTAATACCTGAATAAACTCCATGTCTTTTAAATGTGCATAAATGATTTGTTTTTTTAGAATACCCTAAAATATATTTAGTACAAAGGCTAATTCCATGCTAAATGTACAGTCTTATTCTATCCTGAATCACTGTCTGCAACTGCAAGTTCCTGCAGGATCTATCAGCTGTTTCATAGCTTGGCTTCATACCTGATGCCTGTTCTGTGTGACTCTTAAAGGTTCTTCCATTGTAGGTTCATTGCTAGAAGTAATGCTGAACACTTCCCCTGAGGTCATGTCTAGGAAAGCTATGTGCCTGAGCAAGGACTTTTTAAAGTATCCATTCTCAGGCTCCTGTTCTCATGACTTCTGTTTCCACTGATAATTCCTGTAAATGACCTTTGCCTGTTACTCTGTACACTTTCCTGCAGATTTCATACCTTGCTTTTTATCTTCTGGTTGTCAGATGTTCCAACTTTGGGGTCAAATCAATGATGCTAAATCTGTATACAACCCCTCTGCTCTGGTCTATTTCCACACGTTCCTGTTGATCCCGGGAATACCTGATTTGCCTAAAGAGGAACTAAACTGAAAATAAAATTACACTTACCTTCAATCCCACAGATCCCTCAATGGCACTGGTTAATCCCTCCATCCGGTCCCGCGTTATCCTAGAATTCCTCTTCGTCTCCGCATGGGGGAAGCGCTGGGCACCATCTTCTGTCTTCTCTTCTGTCTTCTCTTTTGTCTTCTTGTCTTCTCGCTATGTCACCCAATCTTGCAATGCACAGGTGCTAGATCGGGTCACACAGGCTGCTGTAAAGGGGGAAAACGTAAACCGATCTCACTGCGCATGCGTGAGATCAGCAGCCTTTTCCCCTTGGTGCAAAAAATGGCCGCTTCTGCACAAGCCTGAGCCTCCCAGGATTCATGACATAAGTATCCCCGGAGGCTCTGTGCTCTGCAAACTGCCCCTTTCCCACTTAAAAAAAAAAAAATAAAGTTTTTCCTTTACATATAAGGGTTGTCTACCCTTTATGTAAAATGAAAATGTTGAGTTTTCTAAGTTTTCTGTCAAGTTTTCTGAAGGGTTTTTTCCTCCTTCCTCTGGATCTATCAGGCATATATGTTTCAGTTTTGAAATCCTGTTTTTTAGTATGTTTATTTACCGTATTTTTCGGACCATAAGACGCACTTTTTTTCCTCCTAAAGTGGGGGGAAAATCAGGGTGGTGTTCCCCTGTGTTCCAGCGTGNGCATGCGTGAGATCAGCAGCCTTTTCCCCTTGGTGCAAAAAATGGCCGCTTCTGCACAAGCCTGAGCCTCCCAGGATTCATGACATAAGTATCCCTGGAGGCTCTGTGCTCTGCAAACTGCCCCTTTCCCACTTAAAAAAAAAATAAAATTTTTCCTTTACATATAATGAAAATGTTGAGCTTTCTAAGTTTTCTGTCAAGTTTTATAAGGGTTTTTTTCGCCTTCCTCTGGATCTACCATGAATTTATGTTTCAGTTTTGAAATCATGTTTTTTAGTATGTTTATTTATTTTCCTAGTGGTTGAACTCAATGGACTTGTAAAGCCACCCTGTCTCTTGCATAGTATAGTGTATGGTGAAGCCATGTTGTCAGCTACCACATGAACGTCATGTCAGAAAGACATCTATTCCTTTTGTGTGTCACATCTCTCTGCATATGATTTGTGTATAGGAAGAGTGTTAGGAGATATACATGAAAATGTACAGGTGCTTTTTAGATATGGAAAGTAATGTATATAATCCTTGTGCATGTTTTTTTTTGTTTCTCTTTACTTTCTGTTCTGTAGAACACACAAGAAGTAAGAAGAATTAGCAGAAAATTCCCCTCTCGGACAGTTTTCACTAGAACCATTTGAATATCCCCTTTAGTTCTTCCAGTCATAGTTCTAAATTTTGGATTTTCCCAGTGACGATGCTCACTCTAATAAAACCGGGTGTACTTGTTTTGAGTGTTCACATCTTGTTAGAAACAGGTACTGCTTGTTTTTAGGGAAAAGAAATCAACAACTACCCCAGATATCCTAGTACTTAGTAAAAAGAAAAGTGCAAAGCTTGAGACTAACAGATCAAAAGAAAAGAATTGTATGTACTTAATATTTTT
>NC_092864.1:67808611-67809509 GCF_032062135.1 Pyxicephalus adspersus | reverse complement strand
TGGGACAAGAAAGTTCAGACACAAACTAGTGTTTTTGGCTGGAGTTACCTTATATTTGTCCTTTTCTTTTATTCTTAATTAAAGGCAGAACTAAAGTTCCACTTTAAGATATTGCGATCAAGCAGGAGTTTATTGCAGAAAGGGAAAGGTGATGTCCTGCTGCAATAAGCATACTTACCGGCCTAATCCCTTATTTCAGAAGTTTCAAAAATCGCTGAGCTGCGCCTATGCCTGCAAATGTGTTCCTGCAAATATGTATTGTCATCACAACCCAGCCAATCAGGATGGCCAAGGAAGAGAAAAAGGAAGAACATGGTAGTGTCTGCAATGGTAGGGGGACAGGTGAGCATGAATAAGGTTTTGTTACCATTAACCAGCTAGTTGTATTACTCTGATATCTATCAGCTACCTGTCAATACATGTTTCAGTTTTGCACTTTTTTCTAGCTGATGTTGCCAATGAAATGGATGCACAGTGCACAGCTATAGCGGATGACACCCAATGTATTTCCAGATTGCCAGTTATATTCTAGATATGCATTATTCTTTGTAGCCATGTATTATAAATATTGCCCACTTCACAGGCTGCAGTGGAATTAGTGATTAGGTTATTCACATTACAGCTGGTACATTTCATTAGAAAGGGACCAGGTATCATTTTTTTTTTTACATTAGTAGATCTAGTACAGTTAATAAAGTTAAATCCCAAATCTCTGCCCTATGATACAAACAAATAGGAAGTATATCTGAGTGTCAAGGAATTGGTATTTCCAGGCTGTGTGATTTCATTGCTCTCTTCCAGAACATGGGCAAGTCCCAGCAATCAGTTGGATTTTGAAGCTAATCACACAACCATTCTACCAGTGAATGATTTTTACATGGCGTCCATATAGCAATTA
>NC_092864.1:67794510-67807663 GCF_032062135.1 Pyxicephalus adspersus | reverse complement strand
TCCAGACAAGTGTCCTCCTCACAGCCCAAACCAGGATGAGGACATATTTTGTTTACAGGAAATGCTGGGTTAGGAAATCAAAGCGGGATCATATATTTGCTTTGGATTGCAGCATGGTTCCAGTAAATGAAGTTGCTTCGGGGCATGCAGTTGCTCTTCCTCCTCTATGAGATTTGGTTAAAGACAATTATATCAGTGCAGTTGTATTCTAAAGTGCATTTAAACATATACAGGTGTCCCCGGGTTACATACGTGATAGGGACTGTAGGTTTGTTCTTAAATTGAATTTGTATGTAAGTCAGAACAGGTATAATATTTTAATAAATGTAATTAGGACAGATGTTTGTCTCAACATAATATTAGGCAGTGAGGTGTCACTTAATTTATAAAATCCTCATTGTGAGTTAATCACAAAGCATAAAAAAAAATTTATGGAGCCTAGACATTCATTAACTTCTGGAGCAAGCTGTGCTTTTATATGCAAAAAGAAACAACTGCAGAGTTTGGTGATTAAAGAGTTACAAGATGTTACAGATCAGCTCCACTCCTAGGATCACACACAACCTCAGCTGTGTTTAGCAAAAGATTTCTTCTGCAAGTCATGCAAACCGCCCCCTCCAAGCCTCCATCCTGCACACAAGGGAGCAGGGAAGCCCCATTGGTATCTCGGAGTCGTCTGTATGTTGGATGTCCCTAACCCGGGCACTACCTGTATTGTTTGGGGAACCTGGCCATGGAGTGACAACCGTGTTCTATAGTTTTACTGCAAAACTAACATTATTGTCACCTCGCTAACAAAGACAGTATCACAGATGACTTTCTTTCTTTACAATTTTATATTTTTAAACGGGATTTATATAGCGCCAACATATTATGCAGTGCTGTACAATAAATAGGGGTTGTAAATAACAGACAGAAACAGACACAGGAGGAGGAGAGGACCGTGCCCTGAAGAGCTGGCAATCTAGGCCTTTATATACAGGGTGGGTGTAGTGGTGTGGCAGGGTGCCCTCATTTTTTTTGGGCATTTACATAACAATGATGAACATTGCGCGCCCGCCATGGATAGTACTCTGCCCCCTCTTTTTTTTTTTTTTACTCATACACCTCTGTTTCTATACAGCAGATATGAAGCCTTTACCAATATGACATTGCGCTTTTAATTGCAGCCATTATGCAATATCTATACATTACACATACACTGGCTGTGCCAGCCGCCTCACACCCATCCGCCCTCCACCCCGAGCACCACACACTGAGGTAAAGTCACCGAGGACAAAAGACTCCTAGGACACGCCCTTCCTCAACAGCTAACCAATCATCGTCATGTATTTCGATACGCTCGCTAAAAAAGGACGAGCTGATTCAACAGACTGTACCATTCACATTTTAGTATATTCAGGCGTTAATGTTGTAAAATAAATAAATGATTATAAAGGAATAAAACCTTAAATAGGTTTATGGCGATTACTATTCTGAATTTAATATAAACTAAATGATAACACCATTTAAACGGAATGAAGTGCCCCCTCTAGAATGGCGATAATGGTAGATGCTATTGTTATATATAGATGTCACACTGCACATGCTCGTAGTTGTGTGGCGGTGCACGAGGGAGGTCGCTGTGTGAGTGTATAGAGAGGCGGCTGTGAGGAGGCAGCCCATTGTATATGCAGCGCCTGGCACAGGTGTGCCAACGTGTGGCATGTTGTAGGGCTCGGGCAGTGAAGTATCCCCGGATTTGTTCCTGTGTAAAGTAATGCTTAGCCTCTGACACCGCAATGAACTTGATAAACGACTCATTCGTGTCTATTAAAGACATAAAGACCGGGCAGAAAAACTTAAATGTCATCTTTATAGTGCTGGAGATCGGTAAGTTGGGGTCGGTAGGTGATCCCAGTGACACACGGTGAGCTCGGATCATGTCCCATGCTGCTAGAATGACTCCCTAATATTGACTCCCTAATATTGACTCCCTAATACTGACTCTCATACTGACTCTCATACTGACTCTCATACTGACTCTCATACTGACTCTCATACTGACTCTCATACTGACTGACTCTCATACTGACTGACTCTCATACTGACTGACTCTCATACTGACACTCTAATGACTCCTGTGTTTTCTGACCCCCATACAGGCAGAGTCACAAAAACTAAAGATGGCCATGAAGTCAGATCGTGCAAAGTGGCCGATAAATCGGGCAGCATCACCCTGTCAGTGTGGGATGAGATTGGAAGCCTTATACAGCCAGGAGACATAATTCGATTAATAAGAGGGTATGTGTGCCAGGGGTATGACAAATATCTGTATGACATGTGAATGTATGGAAACGCTCACAAATCTCATGTAATTATTATTAAACAGGATTTATATAGCGCCAACATATTACGCAGCGCTGTACGTTAAATAAGGTTTTCAGGTTCACATCCTGGCTAGGACTATCTGCATGGAGTTTGCAGGCTCTCCCCGCGTGGGTTTCCTCCGGGTACTCAGGTCTCCTCCCACATTCCAAAAACATGCAGTTAGGTTAATTGGCTTCTCCTTAAAATTGACCTTAGACTGTTAATGAGATATAAATATTAGTTAGTAATACGACTATGGACTTTGTACAGCGCTGCGTAATATGATGGCGCTATATAAATACTGTGTAATAATAAATTACATAAAGTGACATAAGAGGAGAGGACCCTGCCCCGAAGAGCTTACACTCTAGGTATACCACAATAGAAGGGGAGATAGAGTGGTGGAAAGTAGTGACGGTTTAAAGGGTGTCTAAACTCACAATTTTCACTTTAAAGGGTAGAGAACCCTTTTATGTTAAGTAAAAATTCTGTGTTTGTTTTTTTTTAGTGCAAAAAAAAAAAAAGTGCAGCATGCCCCCTAATTCTCAATCGCCTAGGCTGTCGAGAATGAATGGGGACGCAAAGCCTCTGAGATACCTACGTCATGCATGCCGGGAGGTACTTGGGTGCTCCTTCTGTACAAAAAAAAAATCTGATCTCACTTGTGCAGTGAGATCAGCCAAATTTTTTTTTCATCCTACGTCCCCCGATTTCACGCCTGGGTCGGGTGACGTAGGATGAAGAACAGGAAGAAGAGATGACAGCGAGAAGAGAGCGGCTAAAGGGGGAAATTTTACTATCAGGTCAGAAAGGTAAGTGGGACAAGAACTGTGCAGGGATTTGAAGGCAAAGGACAGGAGATGAATTCGATTCTAAGGTGAAATGGAAGCCAATGTTTTTGGTTGCTTTCACTTTGCCCCCATTTTACACCCAGTTAGCTATCCCAGGCACATAGCAAACTGCTGCTTTGTGTCCGGCAAACTACACCCAAGTAACGCATTTGCCTATTGCAGTGTAGTTTTCTCCAGAGACAACTTACCACAATGCACTACAGCTGCAAACGCTTGCACTAAATGGTTCCCCATTCATGGACACATGGATGAACCTACCGTTGGACACTGCAGTTAACCGCAATGTTAAAAACAGACTATAGTTTAACCTTCACCTTTCCGGCAGGTAGGTCTTTATAGCCGAAAGGGACAGGTGATATACATTTTGCAATATAACTTACCTGTCTTGTGAAAAAAGTGCCGAGCTGAGCATGCACAGCTGTGCGTATGCTGCCAGGTATCCCAGCATGCACAGGAGTTCTATCATTCTGACTTGGCCACTTGAGATTACTAAAGACCTGACCCTGGGAAGAAGATTGAGTGAAAATGATTTTTGTATTTCAATATTTTCTAGTTTTTAATAAACAGGGTGATAACAATTTTGTGAAAATGGCTATAATTGTGCAGTTCTTTGGCAACTACTTCCCTTTCCCTGCTCAGCATCACATAACCCTACCAGCTACTGTACTACACAGGTGCAGTGGCCCTATTCTTTCCAATGAGCGAGCTGTATGTCACACCATGTCCTAGATTACAGCTCTCCCATAGAGACATGGCACAAAAACAGCGGGGCCCTAGTTATAGCAGCCCATTTATTGTTAGAAAGGTTGCCAATGCACTTCTCATTCTTTATTGGATTCTCAGACATGTCACAAAGCAACCTAGGTTTTCAGTGTAAAGTGGTCCCTTCATGCCCTAAGTGGGGGTCATTTACTGTCTGTATACAGCTTTAGAGATTAGGTTTGGGGTATATTCGTTTAAGCACTGGGGAGAGGTAGGTTTAGGCTTTAGCCACCTGGATGGAAGGTATTAAGGTGGTGGACCCGGCATGACAGCGTTATAGTTGGAGTACAATGGGATTTTGGCAATGGAGGTACTATATTCTGACGGGGTAGGTCATTTTGAACACCGTCACACACAGCGCAGCATAATATGTTGGCGCTATATAAATCCTGTTTGTTAATAGGAGTTCCACTAACACCAATTTTGCAGAGACGATTTCTATCTAAGATTTTTCTATCATGTTTTTCTGTTTGTGTCAAGGTTATATATTCATTTATTGATGTGGTTTATACATCTCATTTAAGGTATGCTTCTTTGTGGAAAGGATGCCTAACATTGTACAGTGGAAGAGGAGGTGAAATTCAGAAAATAGGAGAGTAAGTATAATTGTTTTCCTCTAGTGCACGATTGTAGCTAACAACATTAATTAAACAATTACCTTAGCAATGTTTGTAAACCGCAAGTCTCTTCTCCGACATTTAGTTGTCTGTAAACTAGGCCTTGGAATACAGAGCTCTTTAAGAAGGCATTTATTAAGCACTGAAACTTTTTTATTATTATTATGACTATAAGGAAATTTAGGCTAATGTTTGGCAGAGACCACTTTATGCAGCAAAAGCCTTTACTCTAAATCATCATTGTCAGATTCTACCAAGTGAGGAAAACAAGTTGCTAATTGGCCAAAACAACTGATCATTCATCCACATATTAATGATGTAAAGTACGGCACATATTCAATGGTAATTTGGTTATATGCTCTGGCTACTTTACTATGTAGGGTATTTGGCACAGTTTTATTCCAAATAGGTTACACACTAGAGATTCTAGCAAAGGGTAGCAGCCATTAAACTTTGTTTCTTTTCGGCACTTTCTAATCACTGAATTGAACTTTCTGATGTAATTTACCACTAACAATTTTTATGCTCATTGTTTTGCCCCTTGAGGAATGGATCAGGGACTCTACTTGGCTTTCATCTGCAGGGGGCTCAAAAGACATCAGGGATATTTTAGACCTGGAGTTATCCTATTGCGGACATGTTTGCAAGTATTATACTGGCAAGCGGAGGGTTACGGTTATGACTTTAAGGCTACATACACATGTCAGATGATTCTTGCCTGAAATGACCTCTGACATGCGTTCAGAGGTCGTCTGGTGTCATTCATGGATCCATCCTGGCAGATCCATGAACGACAGAAGATGAACAGCTGCAATGGAAGTAAAAGGGAGAAGAGCGCTGAGCCATGCATTCTCCCCCTTCTCATCTCCATAGCACAGAATGGCACTGTATGTACAGAACTTGTTCATTCATCCTTAAGTCGTTTGTTGTTGGAAAGGATGGTGAAAGACAAAAATCTAGCGTGTGTACGTAGCCGAAGACGTACTGAGCCAAGGAGGCCTACAACCTCTCCAGGTTATCATTTCTCTTAATATCAAGTGAACTTGTATAGAACTATAATAAAAATCAGATTTATCGTTTACAAGCCATTAGAAGTGTCCAAGCCATGCAAAGAAAGGAAAATACTTTCTCTTTTTTCCCCAAGGTTGTCATGTCAGACAATGTGCAAATCTTGGCCAATGATCCAATCCAGATTCCCTTCATTAACATCCTTTGGGTCCTTTAATGTAAAGTGCACACATTACAAAGTTTATAACCTGCAATAAAGCATAAAAATAATGTTTGATAGTAACCAACATCATTTTTTAAGTCTACAAGTAAAACCCATCTGTAATCCTTTTTATACATATTTAACCTGTCAGTCTTGGGCAATGAAGCCTGCTTACCAATGAGAAGTATACTGCAACTGTATTCATTTTCCCAGCACTGCAATAGTGAACCAGATACCTTAAAAACCCTTAGTAAGTACCACTTTCTTACATATTTAGACTTTAAAATATCCCATGAGGTTATAATCTTTGTGCATTCACCTAAATAAATGTTTGGCTGTCCATAGTGCAGATTAGATATCTCCAACAAGTCAATTGAGTCCATGGGCTGAATCAAACTTTGGAAGGGGTGCATTCCCTATATAAAGTCTTCTGTCATGTACTGCACACCTGTATCTCCTGAGTTGTGTGGTTTGCACAATTTGTTGCAGTTTATGAATGGTTCTAATTGGTTACAGAAATGTTCAATTTTAAATTTAAATCCTGCAACTATTTTTATTTCCAACAATACTGCAAAAAAAGTAAATTAGTCTCAGGTGAAGGGTGAAGCCTCTTTCCATTCTGTCTTGATTGCTGCGATCTCAGGCATGCACATCGAGGGATCTACAGGAAGGTAAGTGTGATTTATTTATTTTGGTTTAATTCCACTTTAATCCAACATTGTAGTTCTTTTTAATAGGGTGGAAGTGGCTTAGCTGTCGCATTCCTTTTGCTAGACCTCGCAAATCAAATGAATCTTTCTAAAAACATATACATAATTCTTAGAATCCTACAGAAAGTGAACTTTTCTGAATAGCTTTGCTGCTCCTGGAGCATATTAAATCTCAAATCAAACTAATTTGTATTCAAATGGTTTATAGCCAATCATGATCTTGGGAACAATTTGTCAAAATTTTGCAACTGTCCTTGGCTCCTTTTTTTTTTTTTTCCCAAATGCACAATTAGAGTGTGCAGTTACTGTCAGACCCTAAGGCTACATACACACCTGCAATAACTGTCGTTGTAAAGGATCTTTCCTGATCCTTTCTAACGACTGCACAATGCATGAACGAGTGCTGTACATACAGCATCGTTCTGCTCTAGGCAGAGGGGATGGGGAGAAAGACGGAGCAGCACCCTGGTGGGCTCTTCACTTTCATTACGATCATTAGTCGTTCACCTATGTGGAGCCGCCTGGAAGGTCGTTCAGAGGATGGACGACGAGCGCTGTACACCCGCAAGATTCTCGTCCGATTTTGGCCCTGAGCCGATTATCGGACGAGAACCATTGCACGTGTGTACCCAGCTTTGCACACGCTCCTATTCCACATTTGTCACTTTGAATCAGGACGGACCTGACTATTACAAAAAAGGGGCTTCTGATGCATGAATGTTCTAAAAGGGCAAAGCTCCTGCAATACCAGTAGTAGGCTTGGGCAAGCTTTCAGCCTCACATTCTTCCTCTTGTCTCATTTCTGATGATCTGCCTTGTTTACCAGTGGAAAAATGGTAAATGGTTAATTGTAAACTAACCCACAAGGGAAGCCCTAATGCGTAAAGCTGAATTCCAGGCAAACTTCTGAATTTAAAGAGAAATACAAATACGGTAGCTTGTTTTACCTGCCAAAAGGTTTTTTTTGTTCATCTAGTTCTGGTATTTATATATCTCTGCTACCCTGCAAAGTCCTGTCTGGAACGGGGAAATATATTGATCTTTTGCTGCAGTTTTACTTTCACTTGCATCTCCACCCCACCATGTGAATGGGCAGTGAAGTGAAAAGTAGATTGAGGTAATTTTTCTGTTACTCTTGGAGCTGACATTCTTGTGTGTGTGTGAATCATTGTTTTGCACACGTTTTCATAATGAACAGTATTATGTAATGTTAAAGGACTGACGGATTGGAAAATTGAAGTCCTCTATTTATTCACAGGCCAGGTACGGTGCAGGCAGCCGCATTGCGAGCTTCCACACACTACCCTGATCGGAGGGACCCCCCTCTAGGGCTGTGAAAAGGTAATACAACTGTCATGCTAGGTCTTTCCTATTTCAATCATGTTGTAAAGTTCATATACTTTACTTAAAGATGTGCATGATGAGTTTATTTTTCTTGAAGATTATAGAAAAATTTGTGTACCTGCATTATCAGTACAAGTTTTATATTCTTGGTCACATTTTTAGGTTTTTCTTTTTACAAAAAAATTTCACTTCTAAAAAAAAAAAACTGCTTGTAACTTTAGGGCAAACATGTATTTATGTATAACAATGATAGGAGGGTGGCAAATTTTACAGTGCTGGTGAAGCTGGTAAAGGAAGAAGTGCAACTGTTTTGCTAAAATTGTCACGTTAGCACCCAGCTTTCCTCTAACCTTAGCAGGATGGGTGTCTGACATTTTTATGCATTTCCTAGTGGAAATATTTGGCACTTTACAACCTATGTCCAGTTGATATAGTGTACAAAGACAAAAAGAACAACATCCAATGGGGACTTTTACCGTAGATATAGTCATCACATATATATTTAAAACATATAATTTATTGTGATGAATCTAAACGCAAACAATAAGCAAAAAGCTATAGCGTACAAAGGTAAGGAAAGAAGTAAATTCTTGCAGGTAGCAATAGGAAAATAACAAAAATTGAGCATAAGGGCAGTTTTAGAAGTTGTCACAAGGAGGGAGAGTTCACCTCATTTCTGTCTACTCCACAGGTTCCCTATTAGTCCTGTTCCATACTGTTAAAGCCCAGGTTCAGTCAAATATATTTGTTCTAAGGACTCGAAAGCTAGAGTTTTAAACCTGGGTATCCTGCCTTTAGTAAGTCTTCCATAATTAACAATTAAAATTAATGCTGCTTTAACTGAATGCAATAAAATGCATATTGCATACTCCTTTTCTTTTATCACTATTGGGACATGCAAGGTTTACCTGATTTGGACTCCAGATTTCATGTATTAGCTCATTTTAGCGCTTGATTTTTGCTTTAGCATTACCTTTGCTTGCAGGTAGTGCTGCTGAAGGTTCTAAAGTCTATTAGAGGATAGCAAAGATCTCTGCTGGGAGATCAATACTAAAGCAGCAAGTAATAATTGATGTACTACGCAGGTATGACAATAAAATTGCAATCTGTTAACATAGGAACAACTTAATGGCAAAGGCATTAAAAAATTGCCATTGTGAGTTGGTAACACGCTTGCTTTCTAAAAAATATAAATTTTAATTTTAGGTACCAGAAGCTATTAGCACAGTAGAAGTTCACTTCTTTCAGTCATCTAATCACATGCAAGCAATATTCCAGTTTTATTTCCCTGTTTGGACACTGTCTTGCTTTATTTTCCAAATTAAACATATTTTTTAAAGTGAATGTTGCTGAAGTGAACAGCATCTATTTCTTTTGTAAATCAGACCTATAATGTCTTTATTGTTGAGGTATAAAGAAGAATCTAATCTTCCAATTATTTACTGTGTTGGTTCCATCAGTTATGTTTTTGAATGTGTGAATGTATTTGTTGCCTATTCACTAATGCATGTGCTTGTGTTGCAGCCCTGAAATGCTCAGGTTCTTTTTAAGTGGAGCTGCCTGTACTTGGATGTAAATGACATTTTGTGAAGGCAGAACATTGTTAAATATTGTTTTCATCCATGTGTTTTTTTGTCTCTTTAGATTTTGTATGGTATATTCAGAGTTGCCAAACTTCAGTGAGCCGAATCCAGACTTTACTGGTCAGCAACCACCAAAGACAAATCAAACAAAGAATGTAAGTCGCATACACACACACACACACACACCACCATGACTGACTTATTTATAAATATTTTTTTTTCTATTTTGATGGGGAACTTAAAGTACCTCACAGTAAAGTACCTCACCTGTTCTGGTGCTTAATCCCAGGTAAACATGCAGCATGGTTGAGAAGCCTATAAGTCTCTTGTTTTGGCTGCTTAACCATTCTTAATCAATAGGTGCCAGATAGAAGTGACAACACAGATGGTGCTGTGTAGAAATAAGGCATATATCACCTTTTTGACATATATGCTGATTTTATTATCAAATAATGATGATCTGGTAATCTATGTTCCATGGAAAAGAATTGTATTCAAATATTGTATACAAAACGGTAACTGGTATGATTTTTTTCTTCCAGGTGCATGGAGATCAAAATAATCATACTCCACAAAATACAGGTAAGATAAACTCACACTTAAACTTTTAAAGTCATATGAAAACTACGATGATGATTGTTTTGAGGGTTTACCATACATCTCAGCCATGTGAAAAAGTGGGGGATATATTAAAACTAATCTTTTGATCTTCTTGTATTGCAGGTAATGGGTTACTGTATTCACCAGGATCCAATAATTCTTTTCCCAATCATGTAACTGGAGGCAGAGTAAATGAACGTGGGCCTCCAAATCAACACACAGGGACTCCTACAGCTGCTCTTACACAGTCAACACTTTCCACCATGAGTAATGGAAGAGACCCAAGAAGAGCAAAGAGATGATATGCACATGTTTCTGAAAATCTTGAACTCTATTATACTTTACTTGAATCCTTGCTGCACTTTTATTTGTGGATAAATATGAAGAGCTGTAATTTCAAGATGCTTGAAACACATTTTGTAAACAGATACAATTTTGAGTTACAAAGGTTAAGGGTGATTTTGTATTTTTTTCACCACTGGGCCAAATAAGACTTGCAGTAATTTTTATTTATTTTTTTTATTTCCATACCTCTAACAGTTCAGGCAAAGTAATCCTTATTAATACAACACATGCCTGCAGTTTGTGGGTTGCTCACTGCCAGCCAAAAATGGTTTCTTCTACCAACATCAAGCCTTGAAAACAAATTGTTGGCCAGGTTTATTGAACATGTAATGTCTGCTTGGGAGAACAATAGAAGAAACATCAGTTTCATCTACGTTCCCTACTTACATTGCCTTAATATAAGCAATTTCCTTTGCCTCACAGTTAACCAATGTTGTGCGCCACTATTAAAACGATTTAAGGACATTTTATATTTGATATAACAATAGTCTATGCTGTCAAAGTGGAAACAACAATCTGCCAATTTATAAATAAACTGAATGCACAATTTACTCTTTTTGCTGTGAATCCTTAAAAATATGTTGGGGAAACCCATACCATTCTTGAAGCCATGATTTGTTAAATATTGTGTCTATGTCCAATCGCTTTTAGTCTTTTAATACACCTGTTTTGAGTTTGGAAAATCAGCTAAACTGCACTAGGAAGGCCAAGGAGCTAGCAAGACAAGTTTAGAAAAAGATGACAAAAACAGAAGGGAAGAATGATACAACTGCCTCTGTTTAGAGATTGTTGTTTACCAAAACCCAGTAATGGAGTGAGTGGGACATTTATTGTAGAAGCAACTAAAAAGCCAGAGGTATGTTAACAAACAAAAAAAAACCTTGTTGAAACTGCATATTAGATCCAGTTTAGCCTTTGCAAGCAGATACTTGGAAGAGCCCACACAAAGCTCTATTTAACATTATTGCTTTGGATCCAAGTGCTGTATACAAATATGTTTATGAGCAGGGGCTGGAAGTTTGGTTAGGATTTAAAGAAAAGTAGGCCTAAATTTTAGAGAAGACCCTTTTTTTAATCTGCAAGAGACTTGGGGTTAGTTAAAACATTCACATAGCAGAATAATGACCCTACTTGTGGTTATACCAACACTCCAGGGTACTAAACCAAGACCCTGAATGTCAGCCATTCATGTCCTTAGTATAAATGAAAATCTGTAGTAGGATTTGGATTTGCTATTTACAAGGGTTCTCTCCAACAATGGATGGTATGAAACAAGTTTTGACTTTATTCCACTAGCTGCATGATTGCCTATATCTAGACACGTCTATACTACCTCCTCCATATATCTGACAGTGTTGTGTTCTTTTCTATAAAGTGATTTGTTGTATTAATATTGTTTTTATATTTTGTTTCTCATTTCATTGTTGTAACCATGTAACATTTCATTCTCAGTCATTTTTATCATCACCTTAGACTGCTCAGGTTTTTGTTCTTGGTAGAAACATTGTTGAAACTTACTGGATAATAGCCCATATCTAGATTTTTAGTTACTGAACTATTGAATATCACTGCACTCACCAATTTTGTATACCTGATCTTGGCGCCAAAGATTGTACAAACATGTAAATATAGTAGCGGGAAATGATCATTAACAATTACACAGACATTGCTGGAGGGGGAAGGAGAAACAGGAAATATCCTGGGATGTCCTAATTCCAAAAACAGCAACACAGGACAGATGACTAAACTAGGTTGGGGGATTCTCTATACAGGCACTAGATTTTTACTTGAAACCACCACAAATCTTTATCAATTTGTAATCTGTAAATGGCTTAAAGGAGCATGCAATTAAATGCTTTGAGTATTTAAATGTTTAGGGATTTCGGGCTATGTTGACATAATTACAGTTGTTGCAGATTTGTCAGTTGCACATTCATGATAAGAAATGTCCCATTCCACCGCATTTATTTGATCTGAGATTAGGTGATTGTGAAGGTCATTTAGGTATAGTGACCTCATTGTCATGTTCAAGAAACTAGTTTGAGATTATTGGAGTTTTGTGACATGGCCCGTTACTCTGCTGGAAGTATCAAAAGATGGGTGCACTTCAATCATAAAGAGTTTGATATGGTCAGTAACAATACTAAGGCAGACTGTGACATTTAAATGATGCCTAATTGAAACTGAGGAGCCCAAAGTGCAAGGTGTGCCAAGAAATATCACCCACACTCCTATGCAGCTACCACAAGGCTGAAGCATTATTATAAGGCAAGGTGAATCCATGCTTTCATGTTGACACCAATTTCTTAGGCTGTGTACACATGTCAGATGATTCTCATGTGACCGTATCGCTTTAGGGCTGGTATGGGACGAGAATCTGATGTGTGTACAGCACTTGCCCGACGTTCATGAATCTGTCCTGGCGGATCCATGAATGGCCACAATACAAGCGAAGGGGAAGGGGGTGCAGCGGGGTGCCACTTGCTCGTTCTCCCCTCTCCAATAGAGCAGAATGGCGCTGTATGTACAGTGCTCATTCATTCATCTCTCGTATAAGATCCTTTCCAACGACAAAAGTCTAACCTGTATGCAGTCTTACCTTACCCTCTGAATGCTAGATCAAGACTCATCAGGCCAAGTAATGTTTTTCTGTCCAGCTTTGGTGAGCCGGTGTGAATTGTAGCCTGCTGCTGTGTCCCATTTGTGTCAAGGTTCAACATGTGCATTCAGTGATGTTCTCCTGTATGGCCCAGTAGTGAGTGGCTATTTGAGTTACTGTAGC
>NC_092864.1:67792593-67793640 GCF_032062135.1 Pyxicephalus adspersus | reverse complement strand
AACCAAAGAAAATTAGGATAGAAAAGTATGAACAAGGAAAATAGAGAAGAGGTATAGTATAGGATATTAGAAAAAATATATAGAAAAAAATGGCAGAAAAAAGATATGAGTCCCAAGGGGCCCAAATTTCCGTCAATTTTTCATATCTATCATATATCCTGGCCGTAAGATGTTCCGTGTTTCAGCTGAACTTCTGTTATCCCAGCATTAAGGTCCATGATGTGCGGGGGCAAAGTGGATTTCCAGTGTCTTGCAATAAGGCATGCAGTAAGGATGTGACACACTCATTTTCTATTCAGTTTAGTGAGAGTAGACATAGATAGGCCCAATAAATGAGTAACTACATCAAGTGATACAGACATTTCCAATATCTTAGAGAGAAGAGTGTTGACCTTTGTCCAATAGGGCCCTATGAGCAGAAATATGTCCAGGAAATATTGTATAAAGTGCCAACCTCTGTAGCACATCTCCAACACTCATTGCTAACGTTCGGAAAATTAGCATGCAGTTTATTTGGAGAAAGGTACCATGGCATAAGTATTTTGTATGAATTATCTTTATATATAGTAAAATGGGTGAAACTGGGCAAGATTGGGATGAATGGAATGTGGTATTCAAAAGGTCCTTTAAATTTTAGCTTTAGTGAGAATTCACCATCTCCACCCACACAGCAACTATTTCCGCTATAACTGCTATTTTTATGCTATTTCAGATGGAATATATAGAAACATCTGTTATTAGAGAAGAAAATGGTATTGAGACATGGGGGAGCATTACCGATATCTTGAAAAGCAGAACAAAATTTCAAAATCACTGCTTTTACCATATAATTTGTCATTTCTATAGGCAGCTGGAGGAAGCTGCTCCCTTCTATAGCAAATAATAATAATGCAATGCTGCCTATCGTGTCTGGGAGTTTTTCCTCCCATGTATGGTCAAAATTGCAATTACCGTATTTATTCGAGTATAACGCGCAAAATTTTATACCAAAAAAAGAAATCAAAGTTTGGGTGCGCGTTATAAACGAGGGCTGGGGTGGCAGTGGCG
>NC_092864.1:67755778-67792319 GCF_032062135.1 Pyxicephalus adspersus | reverse complement strand
TTAATTCAGTGTTTTGCGTACCGTGTTCTTCATATTTTAATTGATATACTGGTACCCGTTAGACAAAATTTTATACCGATGTTTAATCGAAAATTAGGGGTGCGCGTTATACACGAGTGCGCGTTATACTCGAATAAATACGGTATTGCTACTAGAATGCTTTTTGTACCTGGTTAATATAAGAATAAAGATAAACCATGTCTATCATATAAATTCTGCATTAGAAAATGGGAAAATATTAATTTTCTAGCTCAGTGGTCGCCAACCCTTCAGACCTCACCAACCACTAAATCCACGAAATCCCTACCGCACATGTGCGGGCAGCCATGTGTCACTCAAAGAAGTTGCTGCATGTTGTGTTTGTTATTCTTTTGGAATACTATAATGCTTCTAGTAAGTAACGAGAAAGAGACATATTGTCAAAGATAGAGATAAAGAATGAAAGAAAAGTTATTTAAATGCTGTTGGAACAGGAAGCCACCGGGACTTGGAGTACTGCAGTGTTTCAGTGGTTTCAGGAATAAATCAAATTCCTCATCTGAGAAAAGAGACTTCAGTCAATTAGAGTTAGATGATCTGGAATGAGTAGGGTACCAAAATTGTTTAAACGTGTGATAGTATGAGTTCTTTTAGTTTGTTCTTCAGCTTAAAGCTATGATAATGCAAGTTGTATAAGTGGAAATAAATTTGAATTCTTTAGCTATGTCTTTTGATTAAAAGTGGAACTTCCACTTTTATTCCTTTTATTAAAAAATAACTTTTCATCAGCATGCATCACTACAAGGTTTATTTCTTCTAAAGTTTCATATGGTGTATGAACGTTTATGGAAGAGCTGAACTTTTAGATTTGTTTAGTCAGCAAATCTTGTTCCTCTTCAAAAATGTAATGTGCGGGACAGCATGTGGGAATCATGTAGTATTGAATATTAACATATAATACCGAATATTAAAAAAGATTGATGACTGACGTTGTACAAATCTTTGGAGTACAGAGGTCCGAGCTCTGTGGCTTGCAGCATCCTTGTTTCCCTTTAGCTGTGTTTTCCTCTCGGCATCCCCTGCACTGAGACTGCACAGCTGAAGGGGATTTGGAGCTACGCTGCAGCTGATTAGCAGAATGGTTCCTGAGCAATCCTTGCTGCTATTGGCTGCTGGGACTATATAATGCTGTTTTATGTCCCTCCCCTGAGGACTACTTTACATTTCCTCTTCCATACTTCATTATTTCTCCTCTTCTTCCTCACTTTCTTTCTCCCTCTCATCTGTCCCTTTCCCCAGTTTGTTTTCCAATACACTATGAGTAAAGTGGTTTTGCACTTGTGCATGAAAGAATTTAGCTATGCTAGCAATACTGATGACCTTTGGGAGTTTCCGAATAGTAGTGGATATTTTTATGTTGGATAATGAAATGTTGATATTTGCACAATTGGCTAGTTGTGCTGTAAAATCCTTCTGAATTGTCCTGTGTTAATGTTTTCTGTACTACTCTGTGTTTATTACTTAATAAAAACTATTGTTACAGAAAACAATAGCCTGATCTTAACGTTGGTGTAACCCAATTTCATGGCATAGACCAGGAGTGTCAAAACTTTTTGGAAAGAGGGCCAGATTTGGTGAGGTGAAAATGTGTGGGGGCTGACTACTAATCAGGGTTAGTGTGGGCGTGGTCTTGGGTATCGCACAGCACACGCCCACCAGGGTGACGTGAGGAATTCCCTGTGCACGGAGTCTGATGTCAGTGCGGGCTCCGTGCACGTTTTGGGAATCAGAGTGGGCGTGGTCTGTGCAGGTCCTGCACACGCCCACTATAATGACGTAGGGGATTCCCTGTGCACACATGGGGACTCCCGTTCTGCTGATTGTGCCCGCCAAGTAGCAGGCTGATAATTGCAAGGCGTTTGATCAACTCTAATAAAATATAAAATAGCTTTTTTTTCCGCATGTATTTTATACTGTGGTCAACAGTGCTGGCAGGCCGCTTATTATTGATTTTATGAAATCTGAACATGGGCCGCACTTGGCCCCTGGGCCAGACTTTGGACATGCCTGGCATAGACTGACCCAGTGTTGAGACTTCTTTACCACAGGGGAACCCTGGAAATATTGTTCAGGTCTTAAAGAACCTTTTCTATAGTTATTAAATCCACAGAATATTAGCTTGATGGTCTAAGGTCTTGAAGGTCTAAGAAGAATGCCACTTACAGCGCTGGCCAGTAGGAAGAATGTCACCCTTACAGATATCCAAAATATCATTGGTGTCAGTTATACTGACCTGAGAAGCTAACAATGCTCATTGCTCAAGGAACCCCAGCAACCTCGGAATGAACCCTGGCTGAGAAACACTGGATTGACCTCCAATGAATAAGTATTGGGTGCATGAAGTACAAACAGCAAGTTAGTCAATGGATTTCCCCTAATCAAATCCTCCCATAGAAAAAATTAATTTGTCAAGATGCAGGTGTATATATATATTATTTTAGAAAGTCTGTGTCTTTTAAATCTATTCAGTTACATGTTTCTCTTATTCCTGCAACAAATTCTGAAATAGGAACAATACAAATTTCATGATTGTTTTTTTTAATGTAAAATTAGGTTTGATGGATTGCATTTCATTGTTTGCTGGTGCTGAAAAAAAGAACAATTGGTTGCCTAATTGATTTATAACCACCAACTTTTTCACAAGAATACTTTATTATTATTATTCTGGACAGTTTTACAATTGTTTATGTAAAATTGTGTTTGGTTTATACACCATAGCACTGGTTACAGATATTGATATTCACTTTTTAATAAATTTTAGTAATTAGCAGCTGGCCTGTTTTAGTTTGGTTAGGTAAGCAGTTAGGTAAGTTTGGTTAGGTAAGTTTAGGTAACAGTTTGGTTAGGTAAGCAGGGTACAGTCTTGAATTCACGTTTTCTATTACAACAACATAAATGCCCCCATCCGCTATTTATTGATCCATTAGGACTGATTTATGAAAGGTTGGA
This sequence comes from Pyxicephalus adspersus, assembly GCF_032062135.1. NCBI lineage: Eukaryota > Metazoa > Chordata > Amphibia > Anura > Pyxicephalidae > Pyxicephalus > Pyxicephalus adspersus. The sequence goes on along the minus strand of NC_092864.1, from coordinate 67,789,331 downwards.
GAGGATACACTTTAAACAGTAAACCTAGGTGATCCAGCAAACCTGAAATGGATTTCTTAAAAATCATTTGCTAGTAAATTTTTTCAATTCTAGACCAGATTTGCTGGATCACCCAGGTTCACTGATTAAAGTGTATCCAGCCTTGGAGAGATTTCGTAAATCGGGCCCATTTCTGTAATGTCTTTTATGAATTTGTCCTGCCCTTCCCTCCCATGATCACACTGCCCATTTACTAAAGCTGGAAGCTCCACAGTATAGATATGGAAACAATTAAAGTAATGTTTTGCAGTAGGGGGCATAAATTTATAATAAAAAAAATTCTGACATCATGCATTATTTACTAGTGAACCTTCCTTGTGCATGCATTGACAGTGAAAATAGTGATTCATCATCAGGGAATGTATGGTGAAAGTCACCTCTTTTTTTTTTACATGTCGCTAATGTGTGGGCTATATAAAAGTATGTTGAGGTTTCTCAGAATAGAAGCTATGGCCGATGTTGAGTTATTGTTAGAAAAGTTATTAACCACAAAATGTTAAGACGTCCACGAAAATATTTTACATTTGCCTAATTTATTTCAGTATTTTTTTGGTGTTATCCAAAACCCATTTAATGTAACCAACTTATTACTTTGTTTTGTTGGGTATAGTTTTAGATGTTACTTGAATTTTTGAAAGCCTTGCAAATATCCAGTCTGACAGAAGGTGGCGAGAGTGAGCACAGCCTGCCTGACTTCTTCATTATAATGATGTCTGACAGCTAGAACAGCCTGAACCTGAAGATAGGTAATAATGTTCAGGTTAGTTTGGGATGGGATCATTGTTGGGCTTTTGAACAATTGAAAAAAAGGCTTTTTATCTTGTTTAGTCTAGAAGCAGCTTCATAAATGATTTTTATAGTACATTGTGGAAAATGAATTGATAGCATTGTGAGTTTCCATTTATTTCAAGGGTGAATTTAATATAAACCCTGCTGAATGAGGACTATTTGCACAATGTATAGAGTTGTTGGACATTTTTAAATACGTGTGAGCTTATTCAAGTATGCCAAGTCAGCGCTAAAGTTTTCCTTTCACTTTGTTCAGGTCACCCTCTCTGCACATTCTATAATTATTTATAGGAATTTCCTGTGTGTGTATTCCAGCTGCAGCTAAATATATTTCCTGTGACTACAGTTCGATTTGCCATTAAAATATTTTGGTGTGCTACTTATAGTCCAACTTGTGAGTATGCAGAAAAGGGTAAGCAAAGGATATATCTGTGGATTTTCATTACACAAGGTATGATTTAATTACAAACTAAAACATGTATAATATATTTTCTATATCTAAATACATATTTATTATATTTACAGGATGTATCAAGACAAACCTGGAGAGGTATTAAAGCAAACGCTAGCTCTATTTAAGTATCCATATATGTAAACCCAATCAATAAAATCACAAGCAAGTTTTATCAGGTTTACATAACTTGAAAAGTAATTTTCAATATTTTAACCACTTCAGCTCTGGTACCTGTATACCTTTTATAGACCAAAGCAATGTTCACATTTCCATATTAGGTCTGTTTATTCAAAGAGAACTTTGTCTTTGCCTAAAGCGGACCAAAACTTAAAAAATATTTTTTGAGTTTAGTTCGGCTTTAATATAAATATATACAGGTAGTCCCCGGGTTACATATGAGATAGGGACTGTGGGTTTGTTCTTAAGTTGAATTTGTATGTTTGTATGTATGTGTAATTTTGTAAGTCAGAACAGGTACATTTTTTTAATAAATGTAATTAGGACAGATGTTTGTCTCAACATATTATTAGGCAGCATGGTGTCACTTACTGTATACAATCCTCACTGTGAAATAATCACAAACAAAGCAAAAAAAATAGAACTTTATGGAGCCTAGACATTCATTAACTTCTGGAGCAAGCTGTGCTTTGATATGCAAAAAGAAGCAACTGCAGAGTTTGTCTTGGTCATTAAAGAGTTACAAGAGGTTGCAGAAGTTATGCGAATTGCCCCCTCCCCCTCATCAAGCCTCCATCCTGCACACAAACCAGCAGGGAAGCCTCGTTCGTATCTAGGAGTCCTCTGTATGTCGGATGTCCTTAACTCGGGGACTACCTGTATTAAAGTAATACCCTATATAAATATGATGGGCCTAATTTACTAAAGCTCTCCAAGACTGAAGAGGATAGACTATCATGGGAGAACATTTTAGGGCTCTATTTATAAAGCAGTAAATCTGACATTCCCTGAAACATTCCCTGATCTTCCAGATCCATGTGTTTAAATGGCAGTAAGTCCACCAGGAAATGTTTTAAGGAATGTCAGATTCACTGCTTTTTTATTTATTATTATTTTGCTTTGTACCTTTTAAAAACAGTGTATTTTATTAAATAATTTACCCTGATTACATTGACACCAATGTTATCCTCCAAAAGATAGCACAGTTATTTGCAAATGAAAAAAGACACTTAGTATGCAGCACTAAAAAAATACAAATAAGAAATTAGCATGAAATGAAAAGGGAGGAGGATGTTAATTGAAGTTGATTAGGACTAAATAGGAGTTATTTTTAAACTTTGATATCATACCTTAGATCTACATATGAATGGAATCGCAATACAATAAAATAATACATAATGCATTCTATTTACTCCGCCTGACTTCCCCTACTTTTAATTGCTGACTACAGCTTCATCTTCAGAAGAGATTTATACTTGGCTCTGCCCCCTAAGGAGATACCGGCTCACTTTCAATACTTGGATTTGGGTTAATTTTATTTATTTATTTTACATTTCTTAGATTCAAATTCCATGTACATCAATTTTCAACAAAAGCAAAAATTAAAATGTACTATGTACGATAACAATATTATCACATTTTTATATAGAGCTGATATTTTTACACAATTCCACAATTAAGTCACTGTCTCGCGCACACATCTAATATCCCTATCCCTATACTTCTTTACTCTTTAAACATTCTTTATTTAAGATTTGCAAAGTTACGAACAGGAAGTAAATAGCATGGGGTTACAATATTATAGGAACATAATGCAAAGTGATGAACAAAAATGGAAAAAAAGAAAATACTTTTTTAAATAAAAATAATATCTAGTAACAAAGAGATTGGTACCAGTGCTCTAGTTATATCTGAACTTTGGGGAAAAAGGGAAGCTAATATATATATATATATATATATATATGTAAAGAGAATCCTATAGGAGAACCCCTGAATTTACGACTAGCCTTCTTTACTCTTTAGCTGAAGGTAAGGAGGAAACCACCCAGGAGTCCTCAATCATGGCAGATTATTCAGCCCAATATTTGGCTGGCAATATACTTGTTTATTCCAGGGATACTACGATCTCTTTTTGCTTTACTCTTCTACAATTTAAAATACTCCTAACAAAACATTTATTGTTTTTCCAATCAGCTCTCATTAAAAACACCTGAAAAGCTGGGAATGGCTTTATAAACATATCTGTGTCTGTGCTTTAACATTCGACTAGTGCCTGCAGGTAATGGTTTTATATTTAAAGAAATTATGAGTAGTTCTAAAATTGTCCATGTCACATTGAAAAGGTAAACATATGTCTTAGTTTACTACTACTTCAGATCCATGAATTTAAATTGAGTTGTTCCAGATCAGATGCCAGTGATTAGTTTGCAGGTGGGACCTGTATTATTTTTACTCTGATATCTGAGGTCTTTTCCTTTTGTTATTGACATGGGCCGTGTCATCATGCCAAGATTGCCATTTGTGGATTCCATTGAGTATGGCAAGAGATAAAAAAAAATTAAATATTATTATTAAACGGTGTTTATAAAGTGCTGACATATTACACAGCGCTGTACAAAGTCTATAGTCATGTCACTAGCTGTCCCTTAAAGGGGCTCACCATCTAATGTCCCTACCATGGTCCTATGTCTTTAGTAAATTTTAGGGTCAATTTTGGGGGGAAGTCAATTAACCTAATGGAATCTGGGATTAAACTCACGCAAACACGGGGAGAACCTGCTAACTCCATGCAGATAGAGCCCTGGCCGGGATTCGAACCTGAGACCCAGCGCTGCAAAGGATAGCTAACGCACTGCCCATGCTGAAATATACTTTTAATCTGTCTTTGTGATGCCTTGTAGGAAAAATAGTCAATAAGTGGCTTAGAAAGATAATACTTGCTACATTGTCCAAGACTGGCCAACCCATTATTTGCAGCTCAAGAGCTGATCATTTAAAGTTTACAATATTTCAATGTACATCAGGTAGTTGCATATAGAATACAGCAGTTGATGACAAATTGCATGCATATACAATCAGAATGAAGTTGGAGAGAGCGTGTTTGTGTCCACTCATTATTTGGTTTTTTTAGTGTTACTTCTCCTCTAAGAGAGTTACTTGCTTGCAGTTTTGAGTTGGAAAGTTGCTCTTCTCATTGTTTGTTATATAAGAAAGAATGGATTGAGAAGACCTGACTTTCAGAAAAGTTTTGGTTGGCTTGTGTGGTACTGTTTGTTGCTGGAGCCAGTCATATTTATCTGTCGATATGGTTATATTTATATGTTTTAAGGTATTGAGTGGTTCAGCCTGAATGCCCAGGGGATTTCCCTAATTAAACTTGCATGTTAACTTTACTGTACTACAGTTTGCCATTGAACATATAGGCAAAGACTGGGCTTTTTGTGTTGTGCACTGATGAATAGCAGTCATTAAGTCAATTGTATGTCACAGTGGGCTCAGTGTCTAGCTCTTTGCCTTTGCAAAAGTGGTAATGATTTATGACCATGGTAGGGACATTAAATTGTGAGCCCCTCTAAAGGACAGTTAGTGGCATGACTATGTACTTTGAAAAGTGCTGTGTACTATGTTGGTGCTATAAAAATACAAAGTCATAATACTATGAATTCTGCATAGCATCAAGGTGTGCTTGATGAGGACGTGAAGCCACCTGTCTAAAAGTGAATTTAAAGCTGTCACTGGTAATTCAATGAAATGACGATCCAATGCACTGTAGAAAATCTTAGAATGAAGAAAGTTTTGGCATAGTATAAACTTTGATTTAAATCCCATAAAAATGATATAGTGGTTTGAAACAGACAGTCCATGTAAAGAAATCTACCAACATTTTGCATGAATGAAAATTATATTGTAAGTCAATGTCAGAGACTGGTGGGCAAATATGCAAAATTTCTGGGAGCCATACCAACTCCCATTTTCAGAAATGTGGCCAAGGATGTACTTGCATTTTTCATGGTACACTATTACATCTATTGGTATTTTGGTTGACAAAATGATTGAAAATTCAAATTCACCTTGTGTTTTAGCTTTATTACCTTTTTATTTATTACCCTAATCTATAGGCACATTTAGACTAATGTTCAACTGTGCAAATTTGTTGAAATTTTTGATTGGGAAATTTTTCATACATATTTGCATTTTCCATACATATTTCTTCATATGACCGTCCATTTATTATTTATTTTATAGTTCAGATCATGTTGAATTCTCAGTTCCGCGGCATGAATGCTCTTCATTAGACTGCATTGTGGATCTATGTATAATGCTCAACGTCTTGACAGGAAAAACACTGGCAACCATGTCCTGTTTTTAAGCCAAGGTTTAGCTAGGATAAAACTGCACAGTGTTTTTGGAAATGAACTGGAAAAATCCGATCCTTCTGCCATTCCTCCGAATTATCTTCTAAATAGGTCATGCAGTGAGCTTTTGTCAAAGTGTTTTGGGATTATTATTTTGGTGAATTTTAATGAGGCCGTTCTTGACAAGCTTCAATGTTAATAAAATAAAACCGGTGACAGTTTTAAAATTGAACTTGCAAGAATGTTGTTGCCAGCTTTATTCTTTTAAGATTATAGCAAAATCAAATGAGAAACTATTTCAGAATAAATAATTATCCATTGAATTAATGTAATGACTAACATTTACTTGACATTATCATTTTGCAGAGCATTAGGAGAGATATAAAAGAACAGCCTAATCAACTTGCACCTTATGAAAGAAACATTAAATCAGTGAATAACTGGAGTATTTATTACGGAAATATGCAGACTGTTTTGCTCCACTGCAGAAGAAAATCAAGATTTATACTGTATTCATGTCTATTGTAGCTGGAGCTTAAAAATCCTAGTCTGATCTTGAAGCACATTAGAGCCATGTGGTTCATATCTGTTGTAATACAGATTATAGTCGATGCCATTTAGTGACCACTGAATGTAATAAAAGGTAACCTACGTGAAACGGGCATAACATTCCCTGCGAGATATCTGCTTTGAGGTTGGTTTCTAAACCAAGCTTAGATTGGGGCTACATAGGGGATCTTAAATCTCAAGCCGGAAAATAAAAGAAGTGCTGCTACAGGAGATTTTCAGGTTAAGAGATTAGTCTCATGAGATCAATCTCTCAGGAATATTCTTCAAATGGCAGAAGAATCACTCTAATAGGCTATAGCTGAGCGATTCAATTCCTTCGCCATTTCAGCCTATGGAGAAAAGGAAATAATTGCTGATATATTCTGCTGCACAATTAAATTGTAACATTGCATGATGAAAGGTTGATAGGACGCACTTCTAATTGAAACCGTGTTGCAAAAAGAAGTGATTGGATGCATAAGAATTTTATTTACCTACCAAGAACTACTTATGTAGCTTCAGTCTTATGCAGCTTTGTAACTTTAACACATGAAGGATCCATTTTAAACTGAATATATTTCCTGAAATATAGTTTGACTGTAGCTATATTTGTTAAAGTTTAAAATGAAAAAAGCTATGTTCTTTATTAATAAACTTTCTCTAAATGGGCATTGAACAATTTGTACACTTAACAATTCCTAATTACTTCCTTACATTTCCTGTCTTTTTTAGCTATTTTTCTTGTCTATATTAAGATTAATTCAGTTCATAAAAATGTTTTACTTTTTTAACACAAGCATTTAAAAGGGTAAAATGAAAAACATGCAACTGGAAATGTGAGAGCCAGTAGGAAACCCATTCTGTCCCCCTCTTCCCCATTAAAATGTTATACCCATCATATCACGCTACCCTGTCACACATAGCTATCCCCTTACTCTCTATGAACCCCAATATCTCTGTAAGAAAAGAGAAATGTGACTGGAAGTGGGGGAATCTTGTGGCTAACTCTTAAAATGTCATCACTACGACGCCATCACAAGATACGAAAAACTATACCTGTCATACCGTGCTATCCTGTCACACATAGCTGGCCATTTATCTTCTGTGAACCCTAATTTCTCTGGAACGGGGAGATGTAGGGCCCTGGGGATGTAATAGTAAGAACATGTATACCTTGGCTATCTAACACATGAATTGCATTTCTCTGGAAGTATCCATTGCAGAGATTTAGGGGTACAAAGAAGGTTAGCGGCCCCCTATAACTGACAGGGCGCATTGTATGGTGCAGTTTCTGCTCTTTGGTACAGGAATAGTGAGTAGGAGCAATATATGAACAGCCGGCACTGTATGATAGCGTTAGTTCTGTATCTTTCTTTATTAAAATGTTGCATTAAAAAAATGAGCATCAAATAGTGAATGCAGAAATTCTCAATTTGTAATTTCATTTATTTGGTGAATGTGTGTCACAGTAACTAGAAACATTTCAATTTCATTTCCTAAATTAAAACTATTTTATTTTTTACCATACATCTTTAATGTTTGTTTGCATTGTGGCCCGCTAATTTTATCCCAACGCCGGCCCCCAGATAGAAAAAGGTTGGGCACCACTGCTCTACATCTAAGTAGATTATGTAAACACAAGTGTTATCCTCTGGTGTAACATACATTTTATCCCATCCATGCTGCAAATCAAGGTGACATACTTCTCTCCCTCCGTCCCGGCTGCACATATTTCTGCTTGTGAATTCTCAAATATTAGAGGCAAAGGGGAGCAAAGGGAAAGCAAGCAAGAAATTCTGTATATTGCAACCTGAAGGTTATCAAATATAGCAACTCCAGAATACAATCTACACAATATAGTAACGCTTTCTAAGTCTGGAGAACACAGACTATCATGGGTGAACCTGGGTGATCCAGCAAACATTAAATGGATTTCTTAAAATCATTTATTATTATTTGGCATTTTTTTCAATCCTGGACTAGTTCTATTCCAGTTTTTTTTGGATCACCCAGGTTCACCCATGCTATTCTATCTTGAAGAGCTTTGATAAATCAGGCCCAAAGAATCTTGACCATGTTGGGCACCATTTACTGTTTTTCTCTTCTATTTGCCTAATAGCATGACATATTTCTAAAATCGTTTTTTTACTTGTATAATAAAACTGAGTTTAGGATCAGGAACTTGGCATCCTGACTAATATGTTTGTATGTAGATTAATATTATTATTATTATCATTATTATTATTATTAATAAACAGGATTTATATAGCACCAACATACTAAGCTGCGCTATGCATTAAATAGGGGTTGCAAATGGCAGACAGATACAGACAGTGACACAGGAGGAGGAGAGGACCCTGCCCAGAAGAGCTTACAATCTCAGAGGAGGGTTAGAACTTTACTCTGATTTATCCACTTTGCATGACTGGTAATGGCCAAGTTACTAACATTTTGAAGGAAAATATCGGCAATGGCTGGCCACATATTTTGTTCATGATTTTCCTTCATGGGTAAACTTTTTGTGCAACCTATAAAGGGAGGAAAAGTAAAGAAAGAATGAGATCCTCTGTTTTGTCTACAGAGGGGCTACATTTGAATCTTCTATTTTAGCAAACTGTGGGTGTTGGTGAAGTTATTCAAACATTAGTAATGGATGTTTAACTTTTTTTGTTACACTTATGAATACTGGGGCTTCATACAATGAAAATCGACATGCAATCAAAAATGGCCCGATCCTCACAGTTTATATGTAAATGGATACCATTGAAAGACGTAACAGTGTAATCCAGTAAATTCTAGTAATATTGGCCTTTTCAGGAAGGACAGTGGGAAATGTTGCAAAATGACAAACTTCAATGGATGATCTCCGCCTGATCTTATTTTCTGACATAATAAACCAGGAAACTGGGTTGGCAGCCTAACAATGTTATTTATTGTTCTGTTCACAAACTGCCATGTGTTGTCCAAGCCAACAGGACAATATTATTATTGTGCCAGGTTTTTTTATTAGCTCTACAGTTATTTTAGATGAGCATTTTATTACTTTTACTTATATTTTCCATCTAGTTGTAATTATACTGTATACTATTCCAGAAGAATCTTATTACCGCTGTAAATTTTAGTATTAGTTGCATTTGGATATGACTCAATTCTTCCAAAATATTTGTAAAGAAAAAAGGATTTCATGTGAAAGGAATATAAAGAAAATTGATACACAAATGTATAGATGATAATGCGTATTATTTCGTTCAGAATGTAGAGGTAAAGATGAGCGCAAATAATGAAAACGTCTTCTCGTGAAATTGGAAACCTGCAAATTCAGTTAATAAACTCTGTAAAAAGAACATAGAATAATTTTTAATAAATAATTCTATTCTGATAATAGTGTGGTATTATTGCTTGTGATAATACAAATTCCTTTTTTTAATTTCATATTTCTTTTTGTTTTTTTTCTAAATGTAAATGCAACTGTCTAGAAAAAGAAACTCGGCTTAAGACGATACCATTGCCAGGGATGTTTATAACAGTTGGCTTTTATTTACATGTTTAAGCTAGGAATGCCAAACTGCAATGAAACAATGGGCCGAATTATGTGTAAATAGTTTTCCATGGCCACATTATGGGTATTAAGGGTCATGCCTACTTTATTACAGAAGATTATAGCGTTTTGTAAACCACTTTATATATTCATTATCACATATAATTTTAGCTAGCTTAAAGCCTAGCCCCAGCTTAAAGTAAAATTAAAAAATGGATCCTTCAGCAGCGCTTTAAATTTAAAAGCTATATCAGCTAAACTTACCTCTATTAATGATGTTGTTCTCCGAAAGCTCAGTCAGCTTGCCAGGGCTGGACCTTACTCTGGTTAAACTGAATGAACCTAGTTCATGTGAGCCCAGGGGGCCACATCTCTGTTTCCTACCAATTAATGGTGCCGACCTCTGCAGCATTAAGGCTCTGCCCAATGCCAAAAGAAGATAAGGATTTAAATAACCTGAACCTATCACTGAACAGCAGGACCAACAATACTTTTAAAGAAGCAAATATACAGATTATTTTTAATGTGCTGAAGGGTGCTCCAAAGAGAAGGGGTAAACCGGGAGATGAATCCTGAACTCTGGAATGCGACCTTAATTCCTATAATGTATTTTGTAAATCTAGCAACTGCCGATGCTGTCACCGCTAGAGAGGCAACCTTTCCTGTTTCCATGATGAGTATTTACAGCAATCAGTTTGGAAGCAACATATTGCAAGCATTAGACCAGTGGTCGCCAACCTTTTTAAACCGGCGGACCACTAAATTTACCGGCTCGGGACTGCGCATGTGCGGGTAGATGGGTGTCACTTAAAGGGGAAGAAATTTCCCCTTTAGTGATGTAATGATGCCAGAACCCACCCACAGATCAGAGCCTGCGATGGGGGAGTGGGCAGGTTGCGTCCAGAGACAGAACCTGCTCACCGCTCTGGGCCTGCGATCTGTACGGGGGACATGGTCCACAGCTCTGGCCAGTGCGCCCCCCCAGTGGGGTCCTTCTATTGACCCTGTTCGGGGGTGCACCGGTTGGAGCCGTGAACCAGCAAAGTTTTCTCATGGACCACTGCATTAGAGCAATCACTCAGAAGTACAGCTGTATTATTATTATTATTATCATATTTAATTAGTGCTGAAATGTTACTCAGCATGTTACAGAGAATATAACTATGTCACTCATAAAACTCACAATCTAATCTCCCTACCATGGTTCATAGTTTAAAACTAATTTTTGGGGAAAGCAAACTGACCAGTATGTTTTGGGGAGGGAACCCATACAAACATAGGGAAAAGAAAAACTCCATAGGAATAGTGTCGTGGCTAACATTCAAATCTTGGACCCTAATGTTTAAGAACCATAATGTTTGCCAGGGCTGCTATGGGAAGAGCGGGGTGGAGGGGGCAATTGGAACTTCTGTACTGGACCTCAATCAATAGAGCTTGACTTTTGTAATGCTGAAACTTTTAGACATGGGGGGTCTCAAAAAGTTTGCCTAGTATGGAGCCCAGAACTTTCTTATGACAGTCCTGGTGCTAGCCCCTTACCCACCATTACTGTCCATTATTTACGAGCATGCATCACAACCTACACTTTTTCACATACACAATTTGTTACCCTACATAAAGTGTTTTTTTTGTTTTTGTACTTTTAATGGTTAATAGTATATTTTATTCATATCTGTACACACTTAATTCTTTATTGTTTCTGTGGGAAAATGCATGCAAAAGAACTTTAATACATAGCCTCAAATACAATGTAGAAAATCCTATTTTATTGTATATACAGAACTATTTATCTACTGTATGCTTGGATGCAAGAGTTTATATTGCTTAGCTTACCATATTGGAAACCAGAAAAGGCCAGGCAGTGACACCAACTGTGATATATAAAGGAGGAAATAGGTGATAGTGGGGCAGGTGGCCCTGGAAGGATAAGTCACGTTGGCACCGCTGCATGGACAAAGCAAATACTTTACTGAGCCTAAACAAGGTTCTTATAGGCATGTGGGAGAGCATGGGAGATAAGGGAATATAATTGTCAAAGTTAAAGTTGTTATAGTTTTAAAAGTTGTTATAGTTTTAAAAGTTTTCTTTGTATAGCATCAGAACAATGGTGTATCGTAGTTAGAAAACAGATCAGAATGCTTCCTTTTGTTTCTCCTTTGGGAGGATGGTCTTGTATTATTATTTATGTTTTTATGTGTGTAATATTTTAAGGATCTGAGAGCAGATTTTAGTTTTCTAAGATTTTATTTCTGAAAACTAATCATTAAAAAAGAATAAACGTTTTGCTTTTTATTTTAACATTCAGACTGCATCACATCTTGGATTTAGAGATAATGCCACCAGAAAATTATACACTCTGGAAGAATCTAGATAATGATACTGTGGTGCACTGCGTGTTTTTTCACGATAAAAGGATTTGTATGTTTCTTTTAAGTCGCATATCCTTTAAGCATTTCAAGGCAGTGTAAAATTCACAGTAAGGGCAGCTCTCAGCCTCCATATGCTTTCATAGCAGCAATCATTCTTTCTAGCATTTTGGAACAGAGTCAGATAGTTTGAACTGGAAACTGACCTGTTGGCTAAAAAATCATCAGAGTGGAGTAAAGCAGAAAGATACTGAACAGGAAATGCACTTTGTTTAAAATGATTTTGTACCAAGTACAAAAACAGCATTTCCAATGTCAGAGAAGAATGGAACACCATTTAGACTACTTTGAGACATCTTTCTACCTAACGTATGTTTTTGATCTTACACATCATTCCGTAGAAACTGTCAGTCTGTCTTTTCTGCAATTCTACACTGCAAATTGCTAGTTATGGACTGTTGTGGAGAAAGGAAGTTATTGAAACTAAAGCCGGTAAAAGTTGTGGAAAAGCACCAAAAATGTATAGAAACATCAAAAACATATACTCATTAGCAGTGTCAATCATTTTTTTCTCCGTACGGAATACATAGTTTGGACTCACGTTTTTCTTGTTAGAATTGCTGAAATATTTATATAAGCAAGGACAAAGCTGTCTTCATAAATTTTGATGTTACTTACACAAAAAACAGGGTGATCTGCAAAGCTGTCAAATTATCTGCAATCATACTACGCATGCCACAAAAATATATGAATTAATATAACCAGAACATTTTATGGGTGTAGTAGCAATCATTAAAAACTGAGATGAATAAGAGTAAAATCTACACTCCCAATCATGTATTTAGTTCTTTGCTATGGTTCACACTGTATTACCAGAGACTACGGCTTTCCTGCACAGGAGATATCATGAATCATCTCAAGTTGTAGAAAACCAAAGCCCATCTTCTACATGACCCAGCTCTATTGCTCTGTTCTATATATATTGGGCTCTCCATGACTGCAAACCTCAAATGGAGTTTTAAAAATAATTTGCTAATATTTGGCAAATGTTTTTAATCCTGTCATCATCCATTCCAGGATTGCTGGATCACCATGGTTCCACCATAGATTACTTTGATAGTCTACTCTTCGCCTTGGAAAGCTTTAATAAATCAGAGCCATTGCGCATAAAAGACTACTTGAGATCCCTCTCTCAAAGCTGTTGAATCATGTTTTTGATGTATAATTGTCAGCCTTCAGAAAGGAGAGCTCTGTTTGAGGGAATCTTGATGGTGATTAACCGGGAGATCACACACACATATATCGGTTAATGGGTAAATGTCCCTTTGAGTTTATTTGCAGAAAAGATAGAGGTAAATGTCCAATGACCTTGTGGATAAACAGTGGAGGCAAATGTCCATTGACTTTGCAGATAACAGTGGTGATAATAGATTGCAGACAAATCTTGGAGGTCATACACAGATGATCAGATGGAAAGCGGAGGATGGATGAGTAGCGAGGAGCAGGAACCAAGAATCAGGAGCAGGAACCAGGAATCAGAAATCAGGAGGTTGTCACGATCAAGCCGCACTGGAAGGAAATCATGGAGCCTTCATATAGTGCCATCCTAGTCTCTGATTGAAGTTCGCACTGGGCATGTGCAGAGTAAAGATACGCACTGAGCATGTGCGATAAGGTTCATTTAGACATAGGTTTGTGACAATAATATTCCTGGTTGTTTATTCTTCTAACCTTCTAAAAAAGTCCAACAGCCAGAATTTTAAGCCCTGATAAAAGGGGTAAACCCGTAACCCCCAAAACACATTGATTTGTCTTTTTGGACTTCTGGGATCAAATGTCCTTGGATTCCTAAACCTTTAGTGTGGAACTCTTATTCTTTTTACACTTTTTCCTATTCATCCATGGTGCCTTTGAGGCTGCCCTGTGTAAGAGGACAGCTTAGTCAGTGAATGGATGTACCTTCACACTAAAGAATTAAACTGTTAAAAACCAGCATCAGAGCAAACTGTACAAGTCTATCAAATGAAAGAAAGGGCTTTATTAACAAGACTTTTATCTAGTCCCCAAACATCTCCCTAATGTTTATTGATGGTTTACCCTTCCTAATAGGCCTGAAACCTGATTATTGTTGGAGTGGGATTATTGATAATTATTATTGTCTATGTGAATACCAGGAGCAGATTTATGATTGTAAACTAGTTAAGGTGCTTTCTATTTTTAGATACATTCCCAGTCAAACCACTTTTTTAGAACGTCTTCTTCCTCCATCTCTTTATACAAAGAAATACATCATTTAGGTGTAGAAGTAGGCTCTGTACCATTTTAAGGATTCTCAATCCTTTCCTAGAGTTGTGTTCTGTTATTACGTGTTTCCAGTTCTGTACTGTCTTTCTGTGCCAGTTCCTCATCCCGCCCCTGCTCTTGTAATCAAATGTACTCGGCCCCGTCCTTCCTTGGTCTGCTGCTTCTCAGTGGTGTACCTGTTGTTAATCTGATCATAAGCACTAAGTCCTGTTCTTCCTTAACTTGCTGGATCCCCACCTTGTCCCTACTTTTGTTTTTTATCATGTTATTTTGTGCCTGATTTATTGCTGTGTTCACTAGTTTTCTATTATTTGCTGCACTGTTGATCAGGGTTTTCCTTTCACAATAAACTGCACCTATTTGAAATCTGTTTTCCTTATTTGCAAGTTTTCATTCTGGTTACTTCTTGCCAGCAGGATTCCTAAATAGGAATTTTGGCTTACTGCTAAGGAGCAGTCGGAGTAACTGCACTGGAGAATTGTTTGGGTTTGTTAGCATCTGTGTTCATTTGTTTTCAGTCCTGTGTGGTATGCTTTTGGACATAACATTGTAACCAAGTGCAGATATTTTGTAGGGCTTTGGAGGACAATGGAATGACTGTCTGGAATTAGCTGATTGTACTAGTGATTGTTAGATAAAGTATTTAATTTGTTATATTTTATTAAAGAAAAGGAATTAAATGTTTATTGAATTTTAGATCATTATTATTATATAAAAATCTGAACAAACGTTTCTTTTATCAGAGTTTACCAACTTGAAATTATTTACTTCAACTTCATGCTAACCAAGGTGATTGTATATTCTTTTTTTAAGGTGAAGTTTCTCTTAATAGTCTTCAAAACACTCTTCTGTTAGATTTTAATATTTCTGTCTAATTTCACTAACTTTAGTAGAGTAAGAAATGTATTAACCTCCTGGGCGGTTCATTTCTTTCAAACAGATTCACCTATTATTAACCGAAGCCTCAGAGAATGTAGCTTTTACCTTAGTCTTGGCATTGGAGTGGAGGGAAATTGTCAGTAAGTGTTACTTTCGTGAAACAAATGCAGTAATCTACAGAAATTAGACTTCCCTGAAATAGAAATTGCACTTCCCTGCAATCACACTTTTTATATTAGAAGCCATTTAAGTTGCACTTTTACCTAAGGTATAATTTGGATAACTGACTTATCTTGTAATAAAGCCAATTCTTCATTTCCAGTTCATAGGATCTGTCCACAAACTTATGCCAACGTGAAAGCAGGACTTGTATACATAAATGCTCATAGTCCAGATTGCCTTGCTCCAAAGCAACTACTAAAGCTTTTCTTTCATATGGGTGTAGAAATAAACAAGATCCCCCTCCCAGACACAAACAGTAGAGTTCCTCTGGATTTTAGGTGAAGTTTAATAGTGGTATTTTGCCTAACTCAAAAGAAGAAGAAACAAGAGAAAAGCCAGGGTATTTGATGTGCGGTAATGTATTGTATTATAAGTGTGCAAACAAACTACAGATTACACAAGTCAATTTTGTACTGGTCATCCCCACTGCACATAATGGATATATAGAATATTTGACCTGAAAAGCCTTAACTGCACTTTATATTCCTCCATCCTTGACAATATACGCCTTATTAAAAATCTGATATGAAGTTTGCTATAAGTAAAGCAGCCAGAAACACTCAATTGTGTGATAAAATGTTTGGTAATTTCTTCAGATAAACTGGACAGATACAAATTTGTGTAACACCACTACATTCAGAACGACGTGTGCATATGTGTATGTGTTTGATGTGCAGTAATTGTAAATGTCATCTTTATTTGTTAGGAGCTGAGAATTAATGAGGAAAAGGTGTAACTTTTTCATGTATTTATTTGTGTACTTTTCTTTATACACTTTTTATCTTCTTAGAGTCAGGATCAGGTTTAGGCTATCCTTACAGTAGATATGTTTTGAAAAGAAAAGAAAATCTACCTGTTATAGCTAAAGCAAGGTCATATTTGAAGATGTGTCTAAAATACTAGAAGAGGCAGATGTGATTGTTCTTGTGCCGTATAGTTTCCTATCTCTGAAACAGAGATATTTCCAATTATAAATAAGTGAGTTTTGAAGTAAAAATGTGTCATATGTGTAGAGGAGCTGTCAAAGCTGAGATTCAAAGTAAAAAGAAATGAGGTCACAGCTGAGGAAGTGGTGGTTAACGGATATCTTGTCTTACAGTATTCTCTTATATCTTTTGTGAATTTAATAGCACCCACTAGTTTTATGTCTTTAATGGCCACCATATTTCTTTAAGGAAAAGAGTTTGAATGTTTTACTACCAGCTTAAATTTTTTTCAGTTTATTTTCACATAACATGTACAAGGAAAGTGTTCCAGGAAGCTTTCCTCTCTATACACTACACACACGCCATAGTAAATTGAAAACTCTATGTTATTAGTGATGCCAGATTAGGTTTAGAACATTAGTATTTCATTGAAGGGCTTTGATTATTGCTATTATTATATCACAGTAATATTTTTGGTTATTATTATGGAGTAATACTGTTAAATAATTACTTACCAACACTGTGTGACGAGAAGCAACCAGCATGTTTTATAGCTGTAACACAAAACTGAGAAAGTAAAGGCGCTTAACACTGTGACGTAGGCAGGAACTGATATCAGTTCTAGTTTTACTAGATGAGCATTTCCCTAGCCGAAATTTAGGATTTTTGTTTCAGCTGTGATTATGAGGTCCCATTCATTCCATGAATTCCATCATTCATTTTCCATCTTTTTAGGATTTTTATTACAGCCAGGGCTGGAAGAAAGAGTGGATTTATTTTTGCTGAAAACTTTTAGAACTGAACAGTTTCCTTGCAATTCACTTTAAAGGTGGACTGTCAGTGGATGGACTTTGCATATGATTTGTCCTTGTATTGTATTCTGCATTTGCACTCAATGGGCCTGATTTATGAAAGTTGAAGAGAATACACTTTCATCAGTGAATCTGGGTGATCCAACAAACCTGGAATGGATTTCCTAAAAGTCATCAGCTATTTATATTTATACATAAGCAGATGTTTTCAATTCTGGAACAGATCTATTCTAGGTTTGCTGGATCACCCAACGTCACTGATGAAAGTGTATCCTCTCTAGCCTTGGAGAGCTTTAATAACTCAGGACAACTGTTTGTCAGTTTAAGTATGGGGCTGAGTAATCCGGGGGTGCAGATTTTAATGTATTTATACTACCATTGTATCTTTGGAACAATTTTTGAATAAAGCATATAACCAAACACATGGATCCTCTTTTATACGTTAACACAGTGGTTACAGAGATTTTCATTGCAAGTTTTATTTATTCTATTAGTGCAGGAAGTGAAAACAGTATGCTTCCTGCTAGAAGCCAGAATTTGGCAATTTGCAAATTAGCCTACGATTTTAAGTATTTTTTTTTAATTTTCCAGGTGCACATGCCACAATATATAGACAAACAAGGAGATCCTGGGGAGTTAGGTTAGTGAAAACTATCAGGTTTGATTGGTTGGAGCAGGGGACGGCAAACTTTTTTGACTACTAGGCCCATTTCAGGAGGCACACTAGGCCAGGAGAAACAAGGTGTCCAAGGAAAGTTTTTTTCCAACCGTTACTGCAAGCGAGCAGCCTCAGTCTTCCGCTCATTCGTGATGTAGTCTCTGTATGTGTGTGTGTGCTTGGCATCGAAATGCCTCTTGGGATTTGACCGCTTGTCGTTGCACACTAAATACAGGGCTTGTCACGTTGGACGAAGAATAATTTGTCAGTCCATTCGGGGGTTGAAGAAACGTTGTTCAAGGTCAACCTTCCGGAGACTGGTAGCTCTGCGTTGCTTCTGCTCTTTAGGCATTCTAATTGGGGTTAGTGTGCGGGAACTCGATGATATCGCGGGAACTCATGATAACGCGACAATTCAATTAGGCCGGATCCAACAAGAAATAACTAGGAGGGTGTTAGACCGGACTGGAATACTGGCTAGGCTGTATCCGTCCTAAAGGCCAGAGTTTGCCCTGCTCTAGGTTAGAGCATTGTTTCTCAACCAGGGTTCTGTGGAACCTTAAGGTTCTTCCAGAGGTTCCTAGGGGTTCCCTGAACTATGAACAATCTGTGCCTCTCAGTTTTTCTGACACCAATGGTGACACCTTGGCTATCTGTAAGGGTGGCATTCTTCCTGCTGGACCTATAGGAGGAATTCTTCCCACTGACCACCACACTAATGTACTGTGAGCTGCAGGTATATTATTAATTTTAGAAGGGCTTCTTTAGGACCTGAAAGTTATTTTCAAGGTTCCTCCATGGTAAAAAAGGTTGAAAAAGGCTGGGTAAGAAATTCTATATTAGGGAAAGACTGCAGCTAATGGCAAAAGTGCAAATCTACTGTGGTAAGTAGTTACAGGGTAGAAAGAAATTTAAAACTAGGATCTCAGGGGAGGATGGGCGGTGACAAATAAAACAGAAAATACTGGATATATATTGGGTAAACAAGAACAGCAAAGATGTTATATGTATTTGATATAAAAATATGAAATAAAGTATTAGAAATGTATTGCAAAATGAGCTGGAATTGCTGAATATAGACCAGCATGCTGATATATCAGGGATTATGGAATAATTACTGAAAGATAGTAATGACTGGATAATAAATGTGGAAGATTGTAGCATGTTTAAAAAAGATAAAAAAGACAAAACTTAGGGGTGGGGGATGTCAAATACCATTAGAAATTTGGAAAAAAATTAAATATCTATGAAGACCGTGACAGTATGATGTCTGTAAATATGAAATATAC
Source organism: Pyxicephalus adspersus (assembly GCF_032062135.1). Classification (NCBI taxonomy): domain Eukaryota; kingdom Metazoa; phylum Chordata; class Amphibia; order Anura; family Pyxicephalidae; genus Pyxicephalus; species Pyxicephalus adspersus. The sequence continues at coordinate 67,770,193 of NC_092864.1, read as the reverse complement.
CTGGTAAAATAAACTGTCTGTTGAATTTATTGCCCATGTATTGTATTTTATTGCCCACACATAAATGTAGCTACTGGTATTCATATATTACTACACATGCCAAACATATGCAATCCAAAATTTCAACTGTGTACATCAACTGGAACATGGACTTTGGAGTTTACAATAGCCGACATAGACATAACATATATTACTATTCACAAGATCTAGCTGGACAGCTGCAGGGTTGGGAATGTTTGATTCGATATGGTCCAGGGGTATCTTTAATGGAAGTGCAGGGGTGGGGGTAAAGAAATAAAGAAAAATGTATTAAAATAACTGATTTTCTGGACATTGTATTTAATATTATTTATAACTCTGGATTTTATCAGAATTTTAATTGTAAATTGTACTTTTGATGTGTTTAAATTTTCTCCAATTTAAACCAAATTATAATACTAATTACATCTAATATCAGTTGTTTTTAATACATCTTCTTTTAATTACTTTCTTTTTCCTGCCATGGAAGTTCAAATACTACACAGCTTACAATCCTCCCAAAGATATTCACATTGTGTTTTCAAACCTACCGATCACAATTTGATTTCTCACAGAAACAACTGTAATATTACAATAATTACTAAACAAGCAATAAAGTGCAATTAAACTATACATTTATACTCAAGAACACATATTTAATACACGGCAGCATACAAATCCTTTGTTTTTTGCAGACTAAATACTGTTTCTGCTAGTACAGCTAATATCGTTTTAGAGATTCACAGTCCTGGTAACCTTATGGGCACTGTGCTGAAATCTTAACAATGTAATCAGCCTGAGTGTAGTAGAGATGGGGGTAATAAAGCCCCATACAAACATCAGATGACTGGAGCTTGAAACAATCTTTTGTGATGAATGAATGAATGAATGAGCACACAGCACCGGTCTGTTCTATTAGGGGGGAGGGGTGAGGACAAGTGAGCAGCACCCCACTGTGCACTCTACATAGAATTGCACAATGGTCATTCCCAATCCGTCATTCATCAATCTGCCACAGCAAATGAATGACATTGGGGGACCATGTACACGTCAGATTTTCGCCCAAGATGAACATGGCAGCAATTGTCTGATGTGTGTATCAAGCTTAAGAGGTGTTTGTATCAGGGGCAGAATGGGGAGGTGCAAATATGCCCCTGCATGATGGCCTCAGACCCTCTTCACTTAACAGGAGCCCCAAATCAGTTCCGCACGGGGCTTACTTTTAGCTACATTACAAATGTTAGCTTTTACAAGTGTTTGATCAGCTAGGTTAGTATTGCAGAAAGGGACAGGTGATTTCTCTTCTGCAATATTGTGTCTAACATGGAGCTTTGGTTGCCAGGAAAACCTAAAAATCCCAGCTTACCTTGCATGTGCCAGGGATGAACAAACTCCCGCCCAGGAGGAGCTACGTCATCCCAGCATGGCCAATCAAGATGGCTGAAGATTGCCTCCAGGAACATGGCCACGCCCTGTGATGAATAATAGAATTACCAAGTGACAAGAAAGGGATAAAAGGGCTGGGAAAAATGAATTAATTGCTACTGTAACCACATTTATGTACCAGTAAACTGGTATATATATATTTATTTTGTCAGGTTTAGAAATGTATTAAGCCATTGCTAAAATTAGTATGACTTTCTCATATTGCAATCAAATTGTAAGAATGTATCTACTTATGAAAACACAAGAGTTGTGAAAGAAAAGTGTTGAAAGCTACTTACTTGTTACATTTGCCATTCCTGTGTTTGAGATACACATGGTAACTCGGTTATATGAATTTAAGATTCATCAGTATCACAATGTTCTTTTTATTATTTACTTGGGACAAGAAATTTTACTAAGAAATGTAAACATATAACACAATTTGCATCTGCACTACACAAACTACTTTAAAATAAAATGCCGGACATAGATATGTATTATTTTCCTGCTCTCATTTATGCAAATTCAAAGGAAACATGATTGTTTAATAGTGACAAAGAGAAGACGATCAGGGAGATAAAGTAGCCTCTAGATAATAACACACAAAATTATATGGTGAAATGCAAGTGGCAATGTAAAAACCTAAATGAATAGAGATTCATACATTCACTTATGTGCAATCAAACATTCTTTTATAAAATTAAATGAACACAGCTTTATCCAAACAATGTATACATTTACTTTGCAACATCAGCCTACATTTCCCTAAATGTGCTAAGTGAACACTTTCTATTTCTGTATTAAAAAAAATCTCTAATATCACACACATATCAAATGCATCAAAAGCTATCTTCTAAATTAATATGAAGGGCTAGAAAGACTAAAAACAAACGTTAGGCTAGGACTGTTTTGTTTAAAAAATATCATTAAAAGAAAATTAATTTTTTTTTCTGATTTAGCATATACAGTATATTGAGTACAATACTTTATTTATTTGTAAAATTGCTTCAATCTACAGTCAGGTATACTTTTCCTAAAAATGCCAAAAATATAAATGTATCTACCTTGCAACAATGGTAACACTAAAGCTGGGTACACATGTGCAATAATTGTCGTTGGAAAGGATCTTTCACGACTAAGGACTGCGCAATGCATGAACGAGTGTTGTACATACAGCACCGTTCTACTCTATGGAGAGGGGAGGGGGAGAAAGATAGAGCAGCACCCAGCTGTGCGCTCCCCTCCTTTACTCCCATTACGATCGCTCGATCCATTGCGATTGTACCAGGACGGTCATTTGGACGATGGACGACAGGCGCTGTACACACGTAAGATTCTCAAGCCGGTTATCAGACGAGAACCATTGCAAGTGTGTAAGTAGCGAGAAGATGTTTATATTGCAAGCAGAACTTTTCCAGAAATCTAATTCCCTGCTTATATAATTGTTCATCTAATTGGCTGTATGTAACACTGATCATGTGTAGTAATTGGACTTTGCATTTTCACAGAGCATAAAGTTAAAAAGAATGCAAGGTGCAGTAAGTTATTTGTTATCTCATTGGTTCTTTTTATTTTTTTGCAGATTTTGAACTTCTCTACCAAAATGTCATGCCATTGGGAGAATTTTATTATCCTATAAATGCCAGGGTAGCAGCAGTTATGTGCTAACTCCACCTTTCCTCCAAATGGTGCTCATCACTAAATCACTAAAATTAAACTGCCCCCCATGGTTATTGCATATATGCAAATATCTACAAATATGGGTATTTGAGGAGTGTTATATTTCCTAATTTCTTTTATTTTAAATACTACTTTCTCATTGGTGCACATTAAATAATAAATGCATAATAATTAAATAAAACCAACAAACCTACTTCAGGGTCAGAAAATATATCTTGTATTCTCATTTGTGCAGTACTTATAGTTATAATTTTGTGTAGGATTATTATTGATAGTTGGGTGGCTAATACTTTAAAAGTTCTTCCCTGGAAATGGGAGGGGAGCAGGTAAAAATATGAATACTCCTTACATGGAATTATGCCATCTGAGGGGGTATCGCTGGTCTTGTTGCTTTCCCCCTTTTATTTCTATTATGATAGGTACTTACCGGTATGAAGAGGAGCTTCATTCCAAATGGACAGGATACATGTGTTCCCATGATTTCCACTGTTCCAGCTCATGCCCCAGAAAGCCAAAAAAAGAAAGTGAGAGTCATTAGACTTTTAGGAAAAGGTATTAAAGAAGCTTCCCCATGTTGTGGCTTAAAGTTATGTGTCTTAAATCTCTTGCTTTATGAAGAGGACTCTAGAAGGTCCAATGGTGGTTAGCTGGACTTTGAGTCATAGTGGCTAGACTCCATGCTGGTCAAGTGTATTGTTTGTGATTAATATCGTGTTACTGGTGGTGTTATTGGTTGGTAGTTTTGTTAACAAATTGCTAAAAGGTTTAATAGGCCAGAAAAACTCAAGAGTTTGGTCTATTTATTTATTGTAAGTTATTACAGGATGATAATACAATATTTGGATACTAGAAGCATATTTATAGTCTGAATATCTTTTGTCTTGCATTGTAGCCATGTAGGATAAATCAGCTATGTGGACCAGCATTTGTATGTCCCAAACCAGTGGCAAAGCATATATGAGTTTTTTATGCTTGCTTCTAATTTTGACTTTTTTGTGCATTTGAAGTGAAAGCTGTCACATTAGAGGTTGACTGATTTGCATGTTGGATTGTGGTAAATCCCACTCCATGGGCCTGATTTATTACAGCTCTCCAAGATTGGGGAGGATACACTTTCATCAATGAAGCAGGGTGATCCAGTAAACCTGGAACGTATTTCTTAAAAGTCATTTGCTATTTGTTAGTAAATGTTTTGAATCCTGAACCATTCCATTGCAGGGTTGCTGGATCACCCAGTTTCACTGATTAAAGTGTATCCTCTCCAGCCTTGGAGAGCTTTAATAAATCAGGCTCTATAAATCGCAATTGTTGTTTTAATGTATATTTTTAGTCCAGACAAGGTGACTTCTTTTTTTTTTTTGTTCAATTTGTTCATTTTGTAGGAATACAATTATTCAAGTCCTTACAGAATGTAATGTTTAGACTGTGTTTCCACAGCTGCTAGTAGAGGGCCTCCACAAATGCAAAACTCTTGTATGTGAGGATAAAATATATGAAATGTGTGGCTGGTTCTGAAGCTTTTGCTCAATTTACATGCTGCATACCACTATTCTATATTCAAGAGGTATTTTTGTGTACAAGGATTAAAAAACACTTTGTTGGGTGCATGGTCATGATCATTTACATGAACTTAAATTTGCAGTTGTGTGCAGGGGTTGATGGCTAAATGTGTGAATTCCGACTATACATAGTAAGAGGTGTTCATTATGACAACCACTACCCCTTGTTAACAGAAAGGATAGTCTAAGATGGACTTGAACTGATGGTACAGAATCACTGGTCAAATATTTATCATCAAACTATCAGCAGGAGACAGGCAGTGTTGTTCTACCAATAAATGACCATACTACATTTGAATATTTATGTGCTGTTAAGAATAAAAACCCTCTGTTTTTAAGAAACAAGACTTCTTTGTTAGTTATTGATTGACCCATTTTTCCTAAATATTTTATTATGTGCTAGCCAAGTTCTTTTCAAGCTTGACTTGGTACCCTGGATAAGCTATTTGGATGTGTTAAGCTTTTTCAAGTCTATTTTCTAGTATAGTTTTGCTAAAATCAGGAAGAATAGGCATTTCTTGTATATCTGCTGCGGCTGCTAAGAAATTTAAAGGAATTATTGCCCAACACACTGAAATATACATTGAAATTGTAATGCAATGCATAACCCACATTTTTTCCATAACTAAGAAACATTGCATGTACAAACATAATCATCAACCATATTCTAAACCACCAGCTGCATATTGCATAAAGCAAGTGTTTAAATATATTAATTATTTGTAGATTTTTTAGGAAGAGCAGGCCTGCACTGCCCTACACACACACACAAGGGGGGATATAAGTCAACATTCAACATTTTCTCAGTAAGTATATTTCTAATAGGGCTATTGCAATGACCACAAGTCGGTAACAATCCAAGCAATCCACACATTCAAGGAAATCAAAACAAATACATCCATAAATTAAGATATGTGTAATAAAGTGTAATGGCACAGGAAATAAAAAAATGAACACTTAAATAAAACAATGTGCAAAAAGGCATGGAAAGTCAAAAACCTGCTGAAATCTTTCAGTATTTGGAAAGCAGTCCTGCTCCTAATTAAGATCAGCTGGTTTAGTTCCTAACGTTCTTAGTTCTTAAAGGCCTATAGAAAGGTTTCTCATTACCAAGATATCACAGAAGAAGCATTTCATGATGGGTAAAAGCAAAGAGTTCTCTCAAGTAGGGATGAGCGAGCAAAATTTTAAAATTCAATCTTGCGGTGAATCGGGCCGTTCTTGCTTACCAAACATGTAAGCGACAAACGCCTGTGTAAACTTGGCCGTCGAGATTGAATTTTTTTGAACCTGCAAGAGCAATCAGGGGAGCGGAGCTGACAGCTCCACTCCTGTTTGCTTTTGCAGCCCTGTAGTATGTGTTCTTGGATAGAGATTCTCTATCCAATAACACAGGAGATGAGCATGCAGCTTTGCTCATCATGAATGAATGCAGCCCCTGGGAATCATCCTGTGATGATTTCCATGGTTGCATTCATTGATGAGCACAGTCATGGGACTCACACTGACAGGAGGAGTACCGTGGCTGCATTCATGAATGCAGCCGTGGGAATCCTCCTGTGCTCGATCCGCTGGCACTAGAGGTTAAACGAGGGCTTTCCGTCATTTACCTTTTAGTGGGGGATCACACACAGGGGGATTCCCAGAGTTGCGAGGAAATTTTCGAGGAAATTTAAAGGAAATTTTGAGAGAATGTTAGAGGCATTCTCGCTCATCCCTACTCTCAAGACCTTTGTAACCTTATTGTTGCAAAACATACTGATAGCATTGGTTACAGATGTATTTCTAAACTTCTGAATGTCCAAGAGAGCACCATTTCACCTGAAACCAGCCGTAATTAGTTGCTTCTCACAAGATGACAGAGGAGTCAAAAGAAAAATCAGAAGAGTTTTCGGAAAGAGCTTCAGAAAGACCTGGAATTACAGGTCCAGTTATTTAAAGTAAACAAGTAATGCACCCGACCAACATGGCGTCTACGCACGCTCACCAACTAAGTCTCCACTGCTGAAGGAAAAGCATGTTGAAGCTCATTTAAAGTTTGCTGCACAACATTTGGACAAGTCAGTAAAATACTAGGAAAATATAGTCTGGTCAGATGAGACCAAAACTAAACTCTTTGGATGTCATTGCACAAACCATGTTTAGGGGGGAAATTACAATGCACATCACCCAAAAACACCATAGCATGAGTGAAGTTTGGAGGTGGGAACATCATGGTGTCGGGGCTGTTTCCCAGCATTTGGTACTGGCTGACTTCTTATAATTGAAAGAAGGATGATGGAGAAATGTGCAGGGACATTCTTGATAAAAAATCTGCTGCCATCTACCAGGATGATGAAGATGAAACGGGTGTGGACATTTCCGCCAGTCAATGATCCCAAACACACAGCCAAGGAAACTCTTTAATTGACTTCAAAGAAAGAAATAAAGCTAAAGGAATGACCCAATCAATCACACAACTTGAATCCAATTGAAAATCTATGACGGACCTGAGGGTCAGAGTTCATGGAAGAGGCCCCCAGAATCATCAAGAAAAATGTGAAAAGTGTGAAAAATTGAGCCAAAATCACACCTGATCAATGCATGGGACTAGGTACTTCATACAGGAGGAGTCTCAAAGCTGTCATTACCAACAAAGGCTTTTCTACTAAGTATTTATTACATTTAAGTAAGTGTGTTCAATACTTATTCCCTGTGCCATTCTACTTTATTACACTTACCTTTATCTATGGATGTATTTGTTTTGATTTATTTGTATGCGTGGTTTACTTGGGTTGTTACAGACATCTGTTTTACATTTCATGTCAATTGTCCCATTAGAAATAGATCTAGTTGAGATGTGTCCATGTATGTATGTATATGTGTATGTATATATAAATTATATATATATATATATATATATATATATATAGCCTTTTTTTAATTTTGGATAGGGTATGGAAAGGTTAAGGTAACACTAGTTGGGTTTCCTGTCATTTGTGTCACATTTTAAAAGATTTTTATTTATTTCCTGTCCTGTAAACAGAACATGAAGTTAGAACAAACCCCTCCAAACTGAAGCCCTCATTTTATTCTGCTCTTCTTTTTGGGGGCCACTTTGTTTTGTAATGTTCCCTAACTTTTAGAATGAATCTTTGTAACAGGGAAACAAACCGCAATAACAACCCAAAAGAAGGTCTAATTTATCCACAATTTACAATAAACAAGAAGCTTTTTAAAACACTTAACACGAATTGTGACAATGAAAACTAAAAAGTGAAACACATAAATAAAAACTAGATTAGATATTTACAAAATCTCACAAAAAATACATTTATATATTAAAAACAGAACTTTGACAAAAAAAAAATGCAATAGAAGTAAGGAGGCGAGTTGACAAATATTACTAAATAAATTAAAAATATAGCCAATTATGAGAAAAAAGATGCAAATTCATAGTGTGATGGAAAAATAATGACTCTTATAAATATGTATATCTTCAGTAAAGTATTCATAGATGAAAACACTAATTACAGTCTGTCTGTATACTGTCTGACACTACCACAAATATACAGCTCTGGGCAGGGCAAATGAAAGCATCTGGAAAGTCCAATGAAAATCTGAAAAACTATTACCAAAATATTAATTTATGTGTATATGAAGGCAAAAACATTTTTGGACAAATAAGAAAGGGTTATATGCTATTTTGTTTTGCTGGCTTTGTCCCTACTGGGGTTTTTCACTTCTTCCATTTATTTACTTCATTCATTCATTTATTTCTCTGACTATTGTCATAAAGGCATAACGTGAATGTTAATTCAACATTTTGGGCATGATTTAATTAAGCTCTCCAAGGCTGAGGAGGATACACGTTTATCGGTGTAGATGGGTGATCCAGCAAACCTGGAATGGATTTCTTCAAAGACATTTGCTAGCAAATGTTTTGAATCCTGGACCAGATCCATTCTAGGTTTGCTGGATCACCCAGCTTTACCAATGAAAGTGTATCCTCTCCAGTCTTGGGGAGCTTATCAGATCAATAGATGAGGGACATTTCTCCAAAGCAGAGAACTGTTTCAGAGGCAACTCTCTGGGTTGAGAATTATGTTCATACCTATGTCACATATCCATAGGCTGCAGAGTTCTACAGAGGTGTTGGCAGAAGTGCCAGATCTGGTTCTGCATGGGATCAATCAGCGGGCATTCCACAAATGTAAATTACCAGAAAGCGCAAAATGAGATTGGGAAACATCCTGTGTTGAATCCTGCAGCCTCCTGGAATAGGTGGCAAAGGTATCTGGGATTGCTTCTCAATCTTGTCTCCACTGTGAGAACCCTGGAAGTGGAGAATATATATATATATATATATATATATATGGAATAATATATATAAGAATAAGTAAGTGAGCAAGGAGTTCTATCAGCCAAATTTTTGGTGATATGTCAACTTTAAATATATAACATTCTTTTTCTTAAACCTTAAAAAAAAAAACAAATAAAGTTTAATATTTGTTCATTGTCTTACAGTGTGTTCCCATTTTTAATGCATCTACCTCCTTACTATATAATACTGTCCCCGATCTGCAGCTGCAGAGTTGGACCCCTTTTTCTTTGTAGTGAAGTTGAGGTTACTATGAGGTTACAATCTCCCTGCTGAATCAGATTCATATTTCTATATTTGCAAAGCTTATGCTCTCTGCTAATTGGAAAGTCGGGGCTCATAATAAGCAGGGAGTCTGCAGAGAGACCACTGCTTGCCCGCAGGAGGCAGAGTGCCCACTCTGCAGCTGCTGAAGGGATGCTCTTTGCTACTTAGGACTATAATATATTCAGGGCCATTGCTTTGCATATAGGTCTTCAAAAGTGTAAATAAAGGCCCTGATTTATTAAAGCTCTCCAAGGCTGGGGAGAATACACTTTCACCAGTGAAACTGGGTGATCCAACAAACCTGGAATGGATCTGGTCCAGGACTCAAAGCATTTGCTAGCAAATAGCAAATGACATTGAAGAAATCCATTTCAGGTTTGTTGGATAAACCAGCCTCACTGATGAAAGTGTATTCTCTCCAGGCTTGGAGAGCTTTAATAAATCAGGCCCAATATCTCAAAACAAAAAAAGTTTACATAAAAAAATGAATACAAAAATGAAGGAAATGCTTTGTGCAGTTACATAACTACATAGTCAGATTAAAAAAAGTCCATTACACTCAATCACTAGGGAAGTAAACATATCCCAGATATAAAACCCTATGGACATAGGTGATCCAGAGGTAATTGTACTTTAATTGTATATCTGAACCAGGCACCTGCAGAACTATCACAAGTGTAAGGCATTTATATAAAAAAAGATCGGAGATGGGGTCTCTGCTGGACGCCTTTGCGGGGTGATCCCCACGATTTTCTAGCAGTGCACAGACCACCGTAATGGAATATGAGCTGTGGTTATATTAATCATTGCAGGGGGTCCCTGAGGACCTTATTTAAAGGGTTCCCCCATAAAAGTCAAGAAACACTGGCATTCACTTTCCATTTTAAATGATTGAATAATATAAACAAGAAACACATTGACATTTCATTAGATTTATTTACAATATTTGTTTCATTACAAGGACATATTTGTCAAACTACTGTGAATAGAAATAAACATGAAAAAAGTGTATTGTGTGGCTTAAACTGAAATAAAACTCTGCAAGCTTTGTGTTAAAGTAATAATAGAACCTCACAGAAATGCTTCATTGATATACTCATTTAATAGCCTTTCATAAACACAAAATTCTGCTAGCATATAAAACATTTTACTATACCAGCTGGAATTTAGGAAGATTAAAGAAGAACTCTTAATATCTTCTCCTAGTTTATACTGGCAGAGCTAAGAGGAAAATAATAGGAATTGGTCAATAAAATATTTCATGGTTAGCTGCAGATTTTTTTTGTGAATGCCAGTTTTAAGACTATAACATTTCATTGCTATGTGCATTTTACTTTTCAGAATTTTTTGGAAATGTTTGATTTGCATATTGTTCTTTCAGATTTTTACAAATGGTCACATACAGATCTTAATACTGTTTTATTTGTATGTATGTATATGACCTTGAAAAAAATCTTGAATTGGAAAAATAACCTCAACCTCAACCTGCAAATAACTATAAGTAATTTGTTACTTGTACTTGTACTTGCATTCCACAGACGTCCTCCCTTTCATATAAGTTTGCTTTGCCACATAAAGGACGGTGATCATGCTGGCATTTTTGCTTATTGGTTTGTAGTAGGTAATAGCCATGCTCTCACATGCCCTATCCTATCTTCATCTATATCTTGATGCCAACCCCTCAAGAGTTGTAAATAACTAATTGGAATATGTAGTTAGTAGTATGTAGGTCAGGCAGGTTGAAGTCTAACCACAAGTAGTTGGATTATGCAGCTACCCGTATATATGAGAATAACTAAGTTATTTTTTGCACTTTGCAGCTTTTCTGAAATTGCATTGAAGGTATGTATATGAATAGTAAGCTTGGATGCAAATAGTGCCTTGCAGAGTTCTTCTTTAAGAACACCATGCCTACATTTCAATTTACAAGTCTAAAAGTTCATTGTAAATCCAAAAAAACATCAAATCAACAAACATTACAAATATTCACATTACTACATATATTCTGGAACTCACAGTTGTTATCTTTATTTAAATTCCCCATAAGTCGAGCACTTGGGTAGATGTACTACAAATATATACAGGTGTGTTAACTGATTAAATCCAACTGGTAAATGTGGAAGGCAAGGGACATTTTCTCCTTGAATTTTATTCATTTTTTAGAAGCAAACACAACGCTATTCAGCAACTTATTAAAATAATATGCACATAGAGCCTACAGTTCAGCCCTGTAAAATCCATATGTATGGAAGGAGGGCTAGTATGTAGAAATGTTTCATTGTGCTTTTGGTTTGGTCATATCACTGGAAATAGAGGTACTGGCCCTGATTTATGTAAGCTCTCCAAGGTTGGAGAGAATACACTTTCAAAAGTGAAGCTGGGTGATCCAGAAAATATGGAAATTATTTTTAACAATCCATTCTATGTTTTATGGATCACCCACCTTCACTGAAAGTGTATTCCTTCCGGCCTTGGAGAACTTTAATATATCAGGGTCACTGTGTTAAGATTAACTTCCTAGATTGCAGCATCTTATAGTTACATGGGACCATCAGTTTCCATCCAAACTCACAAGCATAAAGGTGCACAAACCTTAGATTCTTTTATGCTTTAGAAGTCTTAATCTAAAGAAAAGTTGTATTGTTGCTGAATATATGAGGAATAACACAGTGCTGTAAAACAATTTGCAATAAAGCGCCTTGTACCTGAGCAACCTATACCTAGACACCTAACTGCATGCACTTAGGGGGTGAACAATGTACCCATGGCTAAGCAAATAGCAACTTTCAGAAAGTGGGTTACTATTAGAAAGGTGTTTGTTATAAAATAGGTACAAGCAGGCCTACAGTAAAATGTAAACACCATAAAAAACATAATGTTTTGTAACAATACAAAGTTTGTAAAGACTACAAAAAACACCATTTATGGAATATTTTGCTCTCTTTGTTTTATTGTGACTCAAAATTGTGACTTTTTTGGTTTTCCACATTCTTCCAACAACAAACACATTTATATATTATTAGTTTTTGATTAGCATACCATTCAATATCTATTATTTCTAGTATCATGACTAATTTAATGTAAACTAGGAAAACATTTCATATAGTTTGTTTTGCAATGCAAGCATTGTGAGATTTCCCAGTTCTGCTGTAAAGACAGAACAGAACTTTATGTTCAGCTTTCCTAGCCAAGGAAAGTTACATCAAGGACACCTCTGCCTTCACACATATAGAAATGAATACAAGAAGAATAAATGTAGTAGTAAAAATCTGAATTGGGTACACGTTCTTCTTAGCAATAAAGCCACAATGTATTGTAAATTGTTTTTCTGGTATTTTAAATGATAATACCCATTTCCAAAAATTATTAACATCTCAGGTAACGGCTAACTTAAATGTCATCATTTGAAAGATAAAATCTAAAGCCAAACATATACACTTTATTATGCAACAACATTAATCTAACTGTTCTTGCTCTAGTACTTTTTCCATGAAAGACAAGTAAGTCGGAATAATCAGACGATGGCTCTGTTAATAAGATGTCATTGCTTTGACAATATATACGCAAACATCAAGTTGGGGTAAAAGGGCACGATCAATACTAATTTTTTTGTCTTTTTTATTCTTTTAACAGTTACTATGATCATAGTGTGCAATATTTCTTTTTAGACCTGCAAATTGCAGCAGAACATGGAATATTCAAACTGTGAAAAAAGAGTAATATTTTATATAGCATAATCATAATAATGTATATTACCAAAACAAAATAAAATAAGTCATTATACATACATTGCATTTGATCTTGTATTAGCACACATTAGTAGTCATTGAAAAAATTATTTATCATGCATTTAAACCATATTATAAGTAGAATTATTTTTTGTCTTAAACAAACCTTGCTAATAGGCTTATGTAAGTAATAAAGTCATGCCACATGTATTATGTTTCTGTATGGCTTTATAAATCACTGGATGTTCCCCGTTACATATATTTTATCTAAGCTCTGTGTATTCTATGGTGATGGAATTTCCTCTAAACCTAACTAACTATACAGTGTGTCACCAATTATAGGTCAGTATAATCAATTGACCAATAATAGACTTGACCACAATTGCTCATTGTTACTTGATGTGCTAAACACATTTATTGACCATCTCTTAAAAAATATTTAATGGAAACCCGTACTAAGAAATAAAAAAGGCTACCATTGCTGACCCATTTTTGAAAATGCTAGTCGACTTGGTGTTATAATGATCCAAAAACTTATTCTGCATGTCTGTTCGGGAGCACTAATTAAAATTTTGCCTAGGACAATGAAGTTTAGCCTTTTTGGTAACCATATACAGGTTTTCGTTTAGCTGACATTGCCTCGAGCAGGCATTCTGGGGATGGCAACTTTTACACTAGACTTTCCATACCATAACTAAATACATGTTTCTAAAAAACTTTACTTGGTCTAAAAAGTATTAAACTGTCTTAAGGTCTGTATAATTTTAAAACATGCACATACAAAAAGATTTAGTATCTGCTATCTGAATACAATGGATATTGGACATATGAGGATGTAAATACATTTTAGGCATGGATCATAATGTGAAAAATATAAGAAAAGGACTTGGAAGCTACATGTGTCATAGGCATAACTGAATCACTGTTTATTGTATATTCTTTAATGCATAGAATGTTTTTAGTGAATATATGTTTTTTTCATATGCGTCTATTTAGTAAAAGTGCAACTAAATCCAAAGTTTTGCCAGTATTCTTTATAATGGACTAGTTGCCTGGTTAATTTTTTAGGATATGCTTTAATGATCTACAATATCTGAGAAAAATCATACAAAATAACTTCAAAATTCTAACTTAGCAAAAGATTTATTTTTTATGTTGTTCCCATTGTTTTATACTAGTTATCAGAAGATACATTCTTTACTATACACTGTGTGCACATAAATATATCGGGATTGGACAAATACAACTGGAGCCAGTTTTAAGTGGTTTTATGCATAAAAATCCATTTGAATGAAGAAAGTGAATAGGAATTGTTCTTTTCTGGGGATCATTAAAGTGGATCAGAACCCTGGCAGATGTAACCCATATGTAGGCATGT
>NC_092864.1:67677418-67753853 GCF_032062135.1 Pyxicephalus adspersus | reverse complement strand
AAAACTGGTAAAAAAATTAGTTACCATACTATCTTATATATTATGTATATATATATTCTATTAGTTACTTACTATCTGCTTACACAAGACACTACAGCAGTTAGAACATTTCATGGCATAAACTAAATAATTGTAAATTATTTATGTTACCTCCTACTTGTCACATCTCTGCATATAATAACACAGTGCAATGTAACACAAATACAACTTTTTGTGAACTCGGAGGATTAAAGGCATGCCGTGTATTTACATGACCCACTAATTACTGAATATAACATGACCTTTCCATTGACATACATTCACTCGCACTCTTTCCTGAATATAATTCTGCTATACAACACCATTAAACTATCCAGCGTCTATTTACCACTTGTACTTTTACATTTTACCAAGTGTACCACCCAGGTACATTATTTACCACTGATTCACCTGAAGTAAATGTCACCTTCTAAAATGTTAACCAGTGTGTCAAAAAGAGCTTAATTGTATAGAGCATCGGGTCTTGAAGCTAATCTACAGTCATGCCATTAAAGTTATATTGATATTACTGATAGCATATGCTCTGAAATATAACTATTATAAGTGAATTGCTGGTATTTATATGTAAAATCACTTGCAACTTCCTTCTTTGGCAGCCTATGCAGACAGCAATGGAATGTGGCCAGTGGGTGCAGAAAAAAACTCCTATTAAATAAAATAGTGCAGACAGCAGGACATCCCCATTCTATTACCTTTTCCAAGCATGTAGCGTGTGTTTATTAGCGGGTGCAGCACATTTCCCAAAATCTCATTCCCAGGACCGTACAAGCACTCTGCAGACAGCCAATATAGAAGCCAAAACAGAGAGACCCCAAGCAAACTCTGGAGAATCCCTGAGATTCTAGGGATCCCTGGTTGGGAAACACTGCATTGGTTTAACTGCTTTGCATAGATTTTCCAGTCGCCTACAATTCAGCTATAAATGTCAGTTCCCTGGGTACCAACTGACACCTAAACTAGGTGTTTTTGAACATTTTTATGTCTGCGGGTGTTCCTCCAAATTTCACGAGAAATAGTCAAATGATCAAAAGTTAGAAACCCAACCACCTTTTCCCACTGACATACCACCTCTTGTGTCTATTCTCTGCTATACCCCTCACCCCCATCTCTTCAATAGACCTAACTTACAAGTACTGTATATGTGACTGTCCTTTGCTCCAGTTGCCTTGATTGTAAATTTAGAAAGTAACTATACGTCATCCTTTTTTATTCTTTAGCTTGCTTTGGGTGTATGTGGGTAGCAGTAAGAAAGGCAAAAAATATTCTTCATATTTATTAGATTACCAGCTTTTTTTTCTCCAGTGACTGCCAAATAATTTCTTCTTTATATATATAAACATAACATTGGTATGTAGTAATCTTTAGGTAAGGTTGTTCTAAAACGACTGTAAGGCCTAGGCAAATAACAAGTCTAGGTCATAAAATTGCACCACATTATTTAAAAATTCATGCAGACATAAGAAAGCCAAATATACATGTTTATATTCTGTGATGTGTGGATTAGCATTAATTAAAAGAAAAAAACACAAAAACATAAGCAAGCAGATATACAATTTATAATACAATTTCATGTTTAGTGTTGTGATAGGTAATATTGTCTATTGTATTAAATCTTTCCCTTAGTGTGTGCATAATGTCAAAATGGATAATAGACTCAATTGGCAGTAACAATATGCAATAAAGATAAAGCCAAACTCCAAACAAAAAATTAGCGGTGTGGCTACAGGTAAATACTCTCCCTTGTCTGGAGGTAGGATTTAATAACAAATAAAGAACAATTTCTCATTTCTTGTGAGTTACAGTAGTTATCTCTTATTTACTATATACAACAATACGGATTTAAGTATTTAGAGCAAGAGGTCTATATGGACTACGTACTCCGTCATACTCCTTAAAATATTAGTGACTCTGGCGGCTACTACATAGTCCCTCTTATTTTAGGAGGAGGGCTTCATTATAAATGTGTGAGCCTATAGTGTCAAATTCTTACATAAACTTTAGAATGTCTCAAATATGTGAGAACTGTATTCCTTCCATCACAAATACTACTTGCTAATGCAGTGTGTATATAAAGCAGCCTTTCAGACATCCCCCAATAATTACAGTATATTCAGCTATAGGAAGCAGTACATATAAACATTTCAAAAACACACATATACATCCATACAGCTGTTGTCTATTGCTTGCTAATATATATAAAAACTAATAAAACCTTTATAAAGCTGCGGCTAGATCACCGGGCAACTAGATTAAAGGAAACTAAACTCCTTTAATGCCTTTTTGTCAATATTTATCTCACATTTTATAACTCAGAAAATGAATAAAAGCAACGCAACAGATAAAACATTAGGTGACCCAATTTAAAGTGAACCTGTCGGGTAGTTGGATAGTACTAATTTCTGAAAGTAGGAACCATACAAGTTGTACTTTCTTTTTTAGGTACACTTTGTTACTAAGTAGGCGTCTGACTTTACGGAAGCAACACTTTACCCATGCTTGTGTTAAAATGTTTTATTCTATTATAAGAGTTGTGTAGTTCATTGCACACAGATCTAAAGTCAGAGATGTGTAACTTCTACGGTTTCTGTATGTAAGAGATAGCAGGAAGTCTGTAGTAATAATAACTAAGAATACCTCTCTGGGTTATGTGATCACTATAGCTGGGGTGGTGCAATATAGCAAAGCTTGGATCCAAAACAGAAAATCTCAGTTGGTAAGTAGTGTTAAGTTAGCATTTCCATTTGATTGCTGAGTAACTTTAAATATTTAAAATGGCTGGCAGGTTCACTTTAAAAATGTGTTGTTATATAGATTTCCAATTTTTAATGCATTATTTCATATGAATGTGCCAGAAGCGTCTGATGATTTCTGGGCTACATACTAATTCTCTCACTTGCATTAATACTTAACAGGTTCAGATGCACTGCTCCAAGACAATCAACCTGTAAGTCATGGAATAACAGACAACATCAGAAGCTTCTCCGTGTCATATTCCCTTTAGATGCCTAATGATATCCCTATGACTGGCATTAAATGGTGGTGTGTTTAACATTAATATATTACACAGTGCACCTTGCCTACTCTTTCTAGGCAATGCCATCAACTGGGGATTGGTAAAACTGGAGAGGAAAGTGAGAGGAGTATGTCATTTACACTTAGCTCTGAATTCTTAAACTTGGCAAAACTTTTTTAAAGTATGAGTCTTATCAAAAGAATGGAATGAGGCACTAGAGATGTCCAAGTAATCTGTGACTGGTGAAGAAAAAAAAATAAAAGTATAAAATAAAGAACCCTTGAGTTACTCAGACTGTAATTTTAGTGGAAGAGCAAGAACAAATTATTAACCATGATTAACACACTACCCTCACTTCATCCTCTGAATGAATCCCACTTGATATCTAACAGTGCCGTATTCTGTAAATTCACAGTGTGTACGGTGCACGCCTTAAAGGTCAAATAATGATTTATATTACCGCAAGTCTTTTTTCACACTATAAACCTCTTATATAATTGTAAAAGGATAATAATTCATTCATGGTTTAGCTTGATATAAATGCAAGGTAAATATATTAGGACTAAAATTAACAAAAGATTAAAAATTAGTAGCCGCTTACAAGACTTTCTAAGAAATAAACTTATAAGCAGTGTCCTCTCCAAATATATTGCTCCCTTCTAATACAAGATTTCTCCTTTAATAAAACATATTACCACGTGCACTACTCAGCTTTCATTTCTGATGATTTCTGGGCTACATACTAATTCTCTCACTTGCATTAATACTTAACAGGTTCAGATGCACTGCTCCAAGACAATCAACCTGTAAGTCATGGAATAACAGACAACATCAGAAGCTTCTCCGTGTCATATTCCCTTTAGATGCCTAATGATATCCCTATGACTGGCATTAAATGGTGGTGTGTTTAACATTAATATATTACACAGTGCACCTTGCCTACTCTTTCTAGGCAATGCCATCAACTGGGGATTGGTAAAACTGGAGAGGAAAGTGAGAGGAGTGTGTCATTTACACTTAGCTCTGAATTCTTAAACTTGGCAAAACTTTTTTAAAGTATGAGTCTTATCAAAAGAATGGAATGAGGCACTAGAGATGTCCAAGTAATCTGTGACTGGTGAAGAAAAAAAAATAAAAGTATAAAATAAAGAACCCTTGAGTTACTCAGACTGTAATTTTAGTGGAAGAGCAAGAACAAATTATTAACCATGATTAACACACTACCCTCACTTCATCCTCTGAATGAATCCCACTTGATATCTAACAGTGCCGTATTCTGTAAATTCACAGTGTGTACGGTGCACGCCTTAAAGGTCAAATAATGATTTATATTACCGCAAGTCTTTTTTCACACTATAAACCTCTTATATAATTGTAAAAGGATAATAATTCATTCATGGTTTAGCTTGATATAAATGCAAGGTAAATATATTAGGACTAAAATTAACAAAAGATTAAAAATTAGTAGCCGCTTACAAGACTTTCTAAGAAATAAACTTATAAGCAGTGTCCTCTCCAAATATATTGCTCCCTTCTAATACAAGATTTCTCCTTTAATAAAACATATTACCACGTGCACTACTCAGCTTTCATTTCTGCATAAAACAAGACTTAAAATCAGATGCTTTTAAATCAGTATCAATTTATGCACTTTGGTCTATCTGGAGAGCAGATGACTGAGTAGGTGCTTCATAGGCTTCTTCTAGTTCTCCAGGTTTTGGCTTATATTCAGGGCTAAAAGGATTCTCATTTTCAAAGTCTTCTTCATTCTCATCTTCATCTTCAACAATAGCCAACTCTGTATTTATCTTCACCACTGGTACTTCCTCGGGTTTTTCTTCTTCATCTGGGGCATCTTTAGTCTCCCTTACTTCTTCAAACACCTTTCCATCATCGGTTGTAGAAGTCTTTTCATGTTCTGGACTTTCATTTTGCTCAGTCACAGCTTGTTCCTCCACCTCTTCCTTTTTTTCTTCACCCTCTGTGTGTGCCTCCTCATTATGTGACTTTTTCACACTAAAGCCAATTGGAACCTTGAAAGATGAGCTCTTTGAAGTTTTATTTTGGGATGGTGTAAAGGACTTTTTGATTTTCTCTCTTCTTTCTGGTGACACAATTTTAGTGCTAATCTTGTTCATCTTCTTTTCTATATTTTGACGTGAAAAAGCTTTTTTCAGGCTATCTACTTTCTTTAGACTAGATCTCTTCATTTTCTCAGCTCTGCTGTGCCCTAACTTTTCATCTGCGCTGTCATCATGGCCCTCTTCATGATTAATTTCATCATCCGAAGATAGGTCAATTGTATGCATGGTCTCCTCCTGTAACTTGTTTGGGTCAGCAGGTTCTTCAGTGCCTTCTGTAATGCTGGGAACTGGTGTTGGTTCTTTCACAAAGACATTTGCAGGTATTTCATTTTCTTCCTAAACATAAAAGGGAAATACATTAGCAAAGTTTGTATAACACACAAATGGAAACACAATACATAATCAATGATAAATAAATACTAAAATTACATATAAATGTTCAGGATCAAAATGTTAGGGACACAAAAAAATGTTACCTTTATTTACAATTTTAATTTTTTTTTAAGCTAATACAACCAAATAATAAAATAAGACTTTTTATTGATTTTTAAACTCAAGGAGCCTGATTTATGAAAGTTCTCCAAGGCTGGAGAGGACACACTGTCATCAGTGAAGCTGGGTGATCCAGCAAACCTGGAATGGATTTCCTAAAAGTCATTTGCTATTTGTTAGCAAATGTTTTCAATCCTGGACCAGATCCATTCCAGGTTTGCTGGATCACCCAGCTTCACTGATGAAAATGTATCCTCTCTGGCCTTGGAGAGCTTTAATATATCAGGCCTAAAGAGTAAGAATGTCTTCTGAAATGCATTTCTTCAGGACTAAAAGATTTATTTGTTGATTTTTCCATATATTTGCAAGATAATAGGTTAAGAAAAACACTTAGGGGTCCATTTTTAAAACAATGAATCTGAAACAATCCCTGGTATAAAAATCTTCCAGGTTAATGTGTTTCAATGGCAGTAATTTATTTTCCACCAGGGAATGTTTTGGTGAATGTGAATGTCAGACTCAGTAATAGATATACCCGTATTAATATATTTTAGCTAACATCTGCTCCTTGCCCACTAGATAAAAGTGTCCGTATCATCAATAGGCTTTACATGTCAGTAACTCCATACCTTTAGATGAAAAAACGAGACATAAAATATTTTGAAGAAGAATTATCAGTTTGTATTTACAGCCACAATATAATGGCTGGTGAAACATTCTTGTCCATATAAACAGAATGGGGCAGAGGTAGGAGATATGCCCTACTGGAACTACCTAGATCACCAAGGAACAACAGTGAGCCAGGCTAAATTTTAAATCTTGTCCTTGAAATCAGGCCATTGTATCCAGGGGCCATTTCAATGTACCCTGGATACAATCGGGGTCCCTAATCGGGGTCCCAACCTCTACTTTTCAAGTGAATAAGACTACATACATCTTATCAAACTCATAATCTGAAACAAGAAACATGGTTTCTCATTTATTATTACAAAAGTGGGCTCTGAAACTAAAATACTTTACATTTAAACAACACTATTAGATGGGTTACATTTTTTTTTCCATTTAATAACTTTATGTAACTTTTTATAAACACACTAGAAAATGTATTGATTTTGTTATACATCAAGTCAATACTGAACAGGAAATGTAAGAGATTCTGGGACATATTTATTATAAATGTGCATCCTTATTCATAAACTATTCAATCTCTACCCTAAGACGTACTGTGACAGTATAAAACCTTCCCCTGACCACTTCTTAACCTCCAGGGCGGTTCATTTCTGTCCAGATGTATAAAAGCGGTAAATTGTCTTTCATGAAAATGTATTTTACATTGTAGGCCTGTAATACTTAGGCATAACTCACTGAAATATGTATAGTATTTAATAAATTTAAAAATAAAGTTTAAATAAAAAAACACAAAAATCTGGTAAAAGGGTGCAAAATAATAATAAAACCTGTAATATAACTGTACAGTAGTATATTTTATGTATATATAATATATGTATAGATATTTAATATATATAATCCCTCGCACGCACCAACGTCACCGGAAACTCCCTGGGAACGTCAGTGCACTTGCTGGGGGACAGATCAGAGGAAGAGGATGCGGCCCGAGGATGGGATCCGACGGGCAGGACACTGGAGCACACGGATGGGACCAGGTAAGTCTTCATTTTTATGTTTTTACCTACCCTGAGTGTGGCTTGGGGTTACCTCTTTCAGCAGGTTTTTTTACCCCGAGCCACACTCTGGGTTACTGCCAGGGAGGTTAATTGTGCATCTGTGCTGACTGTGGCCTAGGGTGCCATATTATTGAGGGGTTGCATTTCTCTGGAAGTATCCATTGAAGAATGAATGGAGTTCAAAGGTTGGCAGCTACCTCTAACTGACAGGACGCATTGTATAGTACATGTAGTTTCAGCTTTTTGGTTCAGAAATGGTGAGCAGGTGGCAATGACCAGACCAGCAATGTATGATAGCTTTAGTTTTGTATCCCTTATTCTGCCGAGAAAATGGCGGGGGGGGGGATCACAAATTTCTGGCCTAGGGGAGGAAAGAGTATGAATCAATCCCTGCTCATATTGATGAAAGCTAGTTTTTTATCTAGTGGTAATAAAAACTGTCACAGTTGTCTACTCAGTATTCCACATGCAGGGGTCACAAATACATAAAAAGCCTAAACTTTGCTAAGTGACCATCATTCTGATTTATTTACAATGTCATTGCTAATTTACTTGATTAATGTCCGTCTCTTAATTTAGGAATGTAAATGTGTAATGTGTACTTCATTTTTTTTTCTAAAGAGAGAACAGTTTAAATAATAATTCTAGCCATATTGAATGATTTCAGTTTACAGAATGATTGTGCAAGGTGAGGTACTGTGTTTTCTAGTCTATATTCAAGTTAATTAGGTCATTTAACCCATCGCAACAGTTCAAATGCATTATTCTTCTGTCTCAAAAGCTGTACTCATCCTTCACCGGGAAGGGTTGCCAAGGAATGCTCAGTCATTTGCAGACAATTATCACAGCTAGAGATACCAATTATATCTTTAAAAATAATTGTTTTTTTCAAATCCAATCACAAATAACTTCTTTTCATCCTGTGAGCTGTTAGATAATAATGATAAAAAATGAATAAAGCATTACTCATGGTCACTTTTCCTGAGGTAGCAATGCCTAATGAGAATACCTCCGATTCCTGATGCTTGGCTGGCTTGTGTTCAGGTGTTAATGACCGCTAAAATGGTTGTGAAACAGGGAAACAGTGTATAATAATGCTGAATTCCTTTTGTAGGGTAAAAATTCTGTTTTTTTTTTAGGTGCAACACCCTTTTTTAAAAAAGTGGTGCAGCACTGCCCCCTATTTCTCGGCTGCCTAGGCGGTCGAGAATAAATAGGAGTGCAAAGCCTCCCGGAATACCTATGTCAGGCATCCTGGGAGGCTCTTGGGCGCTCCTTCTACGCATGCCTAAGATTTGCTGAAGAAGCCCTTTTGGCAGAAGGAGTTTTTTTATCATCCTACATCACCTGATCTTGCAGCTGGGTCAGGTGACATAGGATGAAGAACCCAGAAGATAAGACGAAGATGGCCACGCCCGGAGCGCTGGCTCCTAGACGGTTGCCAGGACTGCGCGGGACCAGATGCTGGAACACCCCCAGAGTGATCGGACTGCCCTGCGGGAATAAAGGTAAGTGTGTTTTTGTTTTTTTTGTGTTTAGAGTATAGTTCCTCTTTAATATGCCAATCCTTTACAGCAGTACTCTACTTAATATTGCTGAGACATTCAAATAATTTTAATTTACTCTTAAAAAGCCTATGTGTGCTAACAGAGCCGGGCCTTTATTCCAAGACAAGCTGGGTTCATGGATCAAATTTGTTTGACCAGCAACTTTCTTTGTCCATTGGTTTTCAAGTTTTGGTTTGTCCATGTTCCCTTTAATTTTATCTTTCTATGCTTAATGGAACATAGTGAATGGATGGGCTTACAAAAATGTTGGGTGGTGGCTGTTAATAGCAAATGTCCAAATGTGCGAATTGGCAAAGGGATAGTTATTTTGGGTTTGCTCCACACATGGGTTAAGCCAGCAGTAAGGCCTTCTCATTACTTGCATGTAATGTACTTGAGTTGATATGCATTGACATCCTTTTTTTTTTTTTACAAATTGTTGTGTGTTGATGTGCATTATTAATGGCATTACATTGAGGTTTTTTATTCACAGCTAGCGTCAGGAATGTGAATGGGCCTGGGCAAAGGCTCCTGTGTGGAATCAGTGCTGCTGGGGCATTTATTGTCTATCGGGTGACCAGGTCTGTATGCACTGAACCAACATTCTGAGTGGTGTGTGTAGTCCTGAAACCCAGTACTGAGAGTCGTGTTTGATTTTTGTTTGCATTCCTGTGTGGTTTGCATGTTCTTCTGGCTGGTAAGCCCTGTTTTGTTAGGCTGTGCTGATAAAAACAGACACATACACACACACACACACACACACACATATATATATATATATATATATATATATATATATATTCACACACACATATATATATTTATATATATATATATATATATATATATTATGTGGGTTTACGGAAATGCCCTTTTTATGTTTTTAATCATCATTCCATGAACATAAATTGCATATATAGCTCATAGCACATTAATGCTTAGTAAAGTAAAATTGCAAGACACTTTGTTTTGGCTAGGTCATTGGCCTTGGGACTTTTAAAGGATCAGCAGGGAAACAAACTTGGAACCGAATCCTAATAGGACAGGGGTACTGTACTTTTGAAACAAATCGTCCACTAAACATTGGAATACATATGAATATAAAAAATTACTAGTTTGGAAATGATTGCATTAATAGCCTATACCAACCTGATATAGGATACCTGCATTAATGGATCCTGTGACTCATTTATCCAGAAAAAAATACCTCTCAATTGATAGAAGCTAATGAACTCCTGATGAAGCAGACTTTGTTCTGAGAAACGCGTCACTATATCATTAGCCTATTCAATATGTACTAACCTCTGGATTTAATATGTACCAACATTTGGATTTTTGTGATGTTTTTAACCACATTTTATGAATTATAAATTAATAAATCATTGAATTATTTCTAAATATATTGTTTGAGGTGTTAAAAAAAAATGACCCAGGCAAAACAAAGTGTCTTGCAATGTTAGATTGAAAGGGATGTGGCATATTCTAACCATTTGCATTAATCTAAAGGAGCTATCTTGAGTATAATTGTTAGCATAGTAAAGTAATGTCACCATTTTTATGTGTAGGTTTTTTTTATTTTTATATTTTTTACATGGAATGGATATTTTACTTGTAAGAGACTTTTTTTGCTCAGTCTCTGAAATGCATAGTCTTCAGCCAAACGATAACAACATTTAGATAAAGAAAACCTGGACAAAAACCTTTTAAAAATGTACTTTTACAATTTAAATGTTTGTACCTAATAAATATATAGAGGATAACAAACATTGTATGGTGCAAAAGCTGTTTACTCTTCCTCTTTGTTTTTTTTAGAGTTATAGGCAAATCAGGGCCTTGATTTAGAATCCATTTGTTTAGGTGCATTAAAACATCATGGACACAGCTAACAGCAACAGTGAAAAGCTTTTGAGAGTCACTGAAAAGAGAGAGTCAGCATATGATCATTATCAGTTGTGAAGCTGTTCAGGATTATCAGTCACTTTCAACTATCATGTCTCAACTGCTGTAAATAATGTATGTCATGTTCAAATTCTTCACTGGTTACAATTCCCCTTCTTAATATTTATGAAGTGCTAAATATATGCAATAGAGTTAAAGAGAAAAATATAAACTGTAATAAATGCAAAAAAAAAAAAAGTGTCAATTTGGAGTATTGTTTGCAAAAAAGAGAATAATCTTGTCACATTACATCAAGCACAGAAAAGTTCATACATCCAGTTCCGATTCTGTAATGTCAAATATTTGTGAGCTCTAGAAATTACTTGGTTTAACATTAGTGAAAACATCAATTTATAGTTTATTCTTTCAGATTTCCCCTAAGGTGAAACTGAGATTGTTTAGATAAGAGTGTAAGGCATTTGTCATGGACGAGGTTCAAACTCAGTATCACATTTCACACAGCTCAAGAGTAGTAAACTAAAAAAAAATCCACTGAAATGTAACTTTTTTTTGTATTATAAGATACCTGTAATCTAGCAGGTGTTAGGGCTTCATGGAACTGGATGCATAAAAACGCATAGAAAATGCATTGACACATCGGCCCTGATTTATGAAAGCTCTCCAAGGCTGGAGAGAATACACTTTCATCAGTGAAGCTGGGTGATCCAGCAAACCTGGAATGGATCTGGTCCAGGATTCAAAACGTTTGCTAGCAAATAGTAATGAGTTTTAAAATTCCACTCCATGTTTTCTGGATCACCCAGCTTCACTTCTGAAAGTGTATTCTTTCCAGCCCTGGAGAGCTTTCATAAATCAGGCCTATTTTAACCACGCTGCATTTTACTGTGCATTGATTTGTGTTTTTATGGTGGCATTTTTGTAGGGATAACTTTCCGTTTTCCCTGGAATAGGAGATGTTTTTGTGTTACTTTGTGTTGATTTAATTGTATCTTTGCACAAACCAACACAATGATTTTGTGTGAATCAGAGAAACAAATGCCATTAATACTTTTTTTTACCTTGGTCTGGATAATAAGAAGGGAACCAATAATCAATCAACAATGGTTAGGTTACCTAATTTACATCTGCTATGCTGCTTTAACTTGCACAATCACCATACGAGTGTTGGGCCAATACAAGTCCCATTGGCTTATGTGCAGATATGGCTTCCAATGGTGTTCATAAACTCATTATTAATCTAGAGTTTAATTTGTAAAACCTAGAAGGTTTTACAAATATAGGAAAGTGTCAAACCTAACCTCTTCTTTTCACTCCTGGAATAAAATACCCCTGGGTTTAGGCTGGCAATAAAGGTGGCTAGTGACTTTCTCTTTGTCCCATTCTTCCTAGAACTGTTTTGTGTAAACTACCAATATATTCATGTGCATGACCAACATCACAGCAAGACAAGCATCATAATTAGATTTTACCCTACAGTATTCTGGAAAAGCAGTGTTTCTAAAACCAGTATTCCAACCTTATAATTTATTCATATATATTATAATTATAATATAATATATAATATATTCTGCAAGATTCAATGATTATGTTCTGGCCCAAAGGTTTAGGTGTTTTTTTGCCATACCAGATTCTAGTCTAGTATGGCTTTCTTACTTTCTTTGTAACAAGATCTGCCTTAAAAGAAAGGTTGAAAAACACCAACACAGCCAAACAATATCAGAAACTCACATCTTCCAAACTTCAAGAAATACAAATATAGGAGCTGATTATTTAAGTATAATAAATAAACCTACTTTGCTTATACTAACCAAAGTAACATATTTAATTTGCAGGTGGAATTATTTAGAATTTGTGAAGTGTAAGCAAGAGAAAAGTGTATTGTCTTTAATCTACATAACCATAAAATGGGATAAATTCGGTAGATTATAAATTTGTACTCATATAAATAATTTAAGGGTAAAAACATATTGTTATTTAGGGAACCTAAGGTATATTGCCAGAAGGGATATCTAAGATATTTCTTCTGATTTAATACCTGACTATACTCTGGCACAGTTAAGATAAACAAAATGATTTTGCACAGGATAATTCATCCTTCACAGATTATAATAAGACATGTGGGGCATGGAAAGAGTGTACTTACATACAGGATTCTATGCTCCAACATTCCACAAATGCATTCTGAGTCTAAGTCTAACAGTTAATAACAAAAAGCAAAAAAAGAGAGGCACAAATGTGTCCTAGATCCATTCCAAACAGCCATGACAAAAAAGAGGGAGAAGAATTAGAAAAACATTCAGTGTAATTATAATACAAAATGCAGTTTTAATTAAAGCTGAATTGTAGCCAGTAGTTAATTTATTCTTCGGAATCCTGAGCATAATCCTTCCAGCCATCAGAAGGCAATCTGTCCCCAATGCAGAATGTTTGACTTGTATGTATCAGAGATTTCTGTGAGTAGGATCAGCACAATCATTGGAAAACTGATTTACTGCTGCATTATACTATGGGCCCTTGGCTGCTCTGAATCCTGCCATGGACCGGCAGAATTCATTGTTGGTGGCTAGTCACAATGGGCCTAATTTATTAATGCTCCTCAAGGTTGGAGTAAATACACTTTCACCAGTAAAGCTGGGTGATCCAGCAAACCTGGAATGAATCTGGTCCAGGATTCAAAACATTTAATAGCAAATAACTTGAAAAAAATCCATTCCAGGTTTGAGGTATCACCCAGCTTCACTGATGAAAGTGTATCCTCTCCTGCCCTGGAGAGCATTCATAAATCAGGCCCAATGATTGAAAGAATTTTGGCCTACATAAAAAAAAACATCCAATAAAGGGTAAAGGGACACGTTTCTAGCTCATACTGCTAAAGCAGCTGGTAAATGCAGCATTTACTTGTAAATTGGAACTAAACTTTAAAACAGGAAACAAAAATGTACAAATGCTGGTGAAGGGCTATGTCCCTTCCGCAATAAAAGAAATTATTATTATTATTTATTTTTAATAAACAGGATTAATATAACATATTACGCAGCACTGTACATTAAATACTGCCTGTTCACAATCTTCATTTAGCCTTTTTTACCCCGGTTATATAACCGAATGTTAAGGTGACACTATTGGATTCACTATATAATAACATTTAATTTAGGCCAATACGAGACTGGACTGAGGATGGACAGTAATTGTGCTGTACATTAGAAATTTCTCACGCGTATGCTTTATGCTGGAAAATCCTTACTGTTTGCTTGCAACTGTTTAGTAATTGAACTCTATTATACCAGTCAAGTTTTTCGAATATGAACTTTGTTCTGACTTGTAAGGGTCAGTAAAAAACATTATTTTAAGTACTAGCTTTAGCTACTGAGCTGTGTATGCAGCAGACTTTTTATAGTGCGGATATGTAGTCCCTAGAAATTGTGTAGGGAAAAGACTAATGCCTAGTTCCCACAAAGTGGTGCAGTGCAGTTTTGTGTGATATATAGGCCCTGATTTATGAAAACTCTCCATGGCTGGAGAGATTACACTTTCAAAAGTGAAGCTGGGTGATTCAGCAAACCTGGAATGGATCTGGTCCAGGATTCAAAACATTTGCTAGCAAATAGCAAATGATTTTTAAAAATCCATTCCATGTTTTATGGATCACCCAGCTTCACTTCTGAAAGTGTAATCTCTCCAGCCTTGGAGAACTTTAATAAATCAGGGTCAAGTCTGATGTTCCCACTAATGTGTTGTACTGCTGTGCATTTTACAACGCACTGTGGCATGCATTTTTGTCTGTTTTTGTGCGCTAGCCTATTCAATGTAGTGAATGGGGTCTGAATCGCAACAAACAGCCAATGATATATTCCACAGCAATGTACTTTCTTATAATGAGAACAATCTCTAAAGCACTCCTTCAAGCTCCATAGAAGAATTCTGAATAATAATATGCAGTATTTTATATAGACTGTTTAGTCCTCTTTATGATAAAAAGATACTAAACCACTATACTTTCCCTTATATATATATATATATATATATATATATATATATATATATATATATATATATATATATATATATATATATATATATATATATATATATTACTTCTTTAATAACAAGGTTTTTATTTAATTACTTCTGAGTTTTCACAAAAATGAACATTACTGGAGCAATCATTCTGGAATTTGTAAGGTCACATATATGTATAATAAATTTAGAAATAAATTGAAAGCTCGTGTCCAAGAGGCGTGTTTTTAGTTGTCCGAGTTCAGCTGGGTAATAAACTGGCAAAGATTCTGTTTATCTCGAAGAAGTTATTCTAGATACAAATCTCACTCCTTTTAGTTCACACACACACTAGGAACATTTCTATCGGAGAAACGCTGCCAGTGTTAAGGATTCTGGGCCCAATGCCATTCTCTGATTCTCCAAGTGTATATTCTAAAAATCTGGGACAGAAAAAGGAAAAGATTACTCCCTGGAAAATATACAAATACTGTCATCATGGGCTTGCCAGTCCTTTAGTGGAAAAATGCAAAGATGGAACAGTATGGTTAACAGTTGAGCTTTACATCAAATACCAGTGAAATGAGTTCAGACGCAGATTTGTTTTACAGCTTTTTTTTTGGAGAATCTTTTCCCACATTACAGGGAACTCATTGTGGTTGCTAGACACACAACATATTTTAAAACAACACAACTGACGTGGCCCGCCCAAATCACAAGGAGGGCACAAGAATATTGATGAGTCATTTATCTGGAAAAATGTTTCATTTGGCAGAGACAAACTATCTATTTTTTACTGAAGCACATATTACTGTTGCTGATTCTCCCGCATAACTCTGAATGTGTAGAAAAAAAACATTGTTCAGAAATAGGGACTTCTTCAACTAAATGATTCTTTTTTTTAACAGATAGCACAAATGTATCAAAGTTCTTTTGTGAAATCCTAAAGCAGTGGTGGCCAACCGGTGGTCCGCGAGAAAATGTTGGTGGTCCGCGGCTGTGGCCGGCACACCCCCGAGTGGGGACACAGCGGCCGAGCCGCAGACTACGTCCCCCGTACAGTTCCCAGACTCAGTGAAGTGGGCGGGCTGTGTCTCTGGACACAACCCGCCCACTCTCCCATTGCAGGCTCAGATCTTCGATGGGGAAGTGGGCGGGGTTGTCATAATGATATCACTCTGGGGGAGGTACCTTCCCCTTTAAGTGACACCCGGCTCCCCGCGCATGCAAAGCAGTGCTCAACCCAGAAATTTTTTTAAGCTGGGTGGGAAGAAATTGTAGGTGGGTGGCAGATCCTGTATTGTGACCAAAAACTTTTAGTAACCACCCAAAAACACCCGGGTGGGTGCTGTAGTGCTGGGTGGTGCACCCAGCTAAAAGGGCCTGGGGAGAACCCTGCACAGTCGACAGTGATTTTAGTGGTCTGCGGGACCAAAAAAGTTGGCGAACACTGCCCTAAAGAATGTCCAAAATGGGGTTGGCTCATTTTCTCTCTTTGGGCCTGATTTAATAAAGCTCTCCAAGCCTGGAGAAGATACACTTTCATCAGTAAAGCTGGGTGATCAAGCAAACCTGGAATGGATTTCTTCAAAGGTTTTCTGGATCACCCAGCTTCACTGATGAAAGTGTATCCTCTCCAGCCTTGGAGAGATTTAATAAATCAGGACCTATGAGTTCACACTCCAGTGTACTAGGGCTGTAATAGGCTAATACCAAGTCAAATTTAGGTATTTACACTATTAGGGGAATGCGCTTAAGGATGTGTTAGTAAAATCAATTTGTCATTAATTATTTTATGACTGCCTGAAGTTCAGTTACAAACACTCAGCTGTAGTGTTTTTGGCAACCAAAGCATCCAGAATAAATATGTGCAGTGGGGACAATTGTGACACACTATGTGGTTATGACTATGGAAATAAATACATGCCACAAGTACAAATGACAACACACGACAATATGATGTGGTCCCAGTGATCTATATCATGTACTCATCAAACAGATCCAGCACCCCAAACTTATTCCAGGTTTGCAACTTTGGAGATAATACATAGTTCTTGGTAACAATGACATATGCTGCAAGGTGGTGAATAGAAGTAGCAAACTACAATAGGGACACTGCCTTTTAAGGAATATTATTTATTATTATTATTATTATTATATTATTTTAAACATATTTCATTGCTGCAAAGGGATAACAAATATTTAACTGAGATCCAAGTGTAAAAGAGAGTATCAAAAATTGAAATGTAATATAAAAAGTGAGCTGATGTTTGGGAAGACGTGAAAACTAGCTACTGTCTGGGCATAACAATGCAGCTCAGTCTTATCCTGGGATGGGCCCAATTACACAAAAGGAATGTAAAATATTTAGAGCTGGGTTTACACCACATACAGAAATGTGACAGCCGTCCAAGTTTTCCCTAATGCATGAAAAAACAGTTTAATCAAACACTTTCTACAAATGACATGTACACAATCAGCAATCATACCAACGTTTTTATTAGCAGGGTTTGGTATAATCAATTGTACACTGTGTACCATGCAAATTGCAATAATACATAAAAATACTTTGAGAAGTTTATTTTTAAACATCCTGAAAATGTTTCTATTATACTATTCATAACATTCATAAACTTACATTATGAACCTGGATGATCCAGCAAACCTGGAATGGATTTCCTAAAAATCATTTGCTACTAGTTGGCTAATGTTATCAATCCTGGGCCAGGTCCATAGATTTACTGGATCACTCAGGTTCTCTGATGATAGTTTATCTTCGCCAGTCTTGAATTGATTTACTAAATCAGGCCCATTGTGGGGTTTCCATTAAAAATTATTAAAGTAAGTTTAAAGTAAGCTCAATGCATGACCAACAATTGACAAGTGTAGCACATGATGGTCACACATAAAAACTGTCCATACTCTTACATAAATTGCATATAAACTCACTCCCTGCCCTTTCCTCTAACTCTCTATGAGCTAGGAATTTCTCAAGGCAGAGAGTTAAATAAAGACTTACAAACCAAAAATGGACATATGATAAAAGTCCGATTAACTTTTCCATTTTTAGCTTGCATGCCCCAGTATAATCTTCAACAGATAGTACTGACATAAGTTAAACTAAGCTTAAAGTGAAAACAAGCTATAGCTATATAGAAAATATTTAACTGGCCAACTATTACAGTGCATGCTGTTTTATTTTCAATTCTACCTTTTATTCTAAGTGAATAACAGAGAACAGAATCAATATTTATGTCATACAATACACATACAGTGCACCTAAAGTGAATCTCCAGGTAGAACCCCTAGTGCGGTTTTAATCCTTCCTTACCGTAATCCTTACCTTACCGCAAAGCTATACAAAAAGTTTTGCCTAAAGGTAAATTTTAAATATAAACTCCAGTCTGCAAGTAATCTATATTTTTATACACTGCTGTATTTAGATATAGATATAAAACCTCCCTACTACTGACCTTGTAACATGCTCTATGAAATTGGAAATGTTTTCGGTAGCATTTGTAGATCACTGGCTGGTTTTATTTGTATGTCAAGTAGTCAACTACAATGTAATATTAGATAATTCCTATTTCCTACAAGTATATTTAGACCTCTTGAGTTGTTTCCAGCAACAAGAAAAGTAACACACTCTTGCTTCTTCCTTTGCTTTGGCTGTTCAAAATTGGGCACTGGGCGGTAGCTCCATTGGCTCCTCTTTGGTCTGTTAAACATATCATTGAAAGGGTTTGGTTATATCTGCTTGATAAGAATAATACGAGTTCATCAGCTAATAATTTCCTTTGTTTACTATACTATAATCAGTATTATTCTTCTAAAGATTACAGGACTCCACCATCTATGTTATAGACAAGAGGACAGTAAGGTTCCTAATAGCCCTGTCCTATATGTGTCAATATAGTAGGGTGAGTAAGCATTGTCATCCTAGGACAGGAAGCGTGTTGGTGGCAGAATCAACAAGTGAAAAAAAATGAAAAAATAAGAAAAATAACACAGTGACTACCACTAAGGCTGGGTACACACGTGCAATAATTGTCGTTGGAAAGGATCTTTCACGATCCTTTCCCACGACTAAGGACTGCACGATGCTTGAACGAGTGCTGTACATACAGCGCCATTCTACTCTACAGAGAAGGAAGGGGGGAACAACGGAGCTGCACCCCGCTGCACGCTCTCCCCTTCGCTTCCTTTACGATCGCTCGTCGTCCATTGTCCTTGGATCCGCCAGGACAGTCGTTGGGACGATGGGCGCTGTACACACGCCAGATTCTCGCCCAATATCGCCCCTGACCTGAATATTGGACAAGAAGCATTGCAAGAGTGTACGTAGCCTAAGAACCATGGAGCTGCAATATATTTCATTTTTGTTTTTGGGTTTGTCTCATTTTCAATCTGGCCCATAGGGGTAGTAAGAAAGTAATATTTTAGACCTTCAAACCTCTAAAGGCGTCTTGTATCATCCGACCCTCCTTATATATTTATGAAACATTCAAAATACATGATAAGAATCTGCAATACCCAAAGTCTTATTGGGCAGCAGCAAATTAGCACCATCCTTGCCAGACTATCGGACCAACACAACTCCCGAAACAAGTGAAGTCCTCCCTGCCTTTATCAGGCTTTGTGTCATGTGCACATAAACACACAAAATGCAGGGGGAGCTTGAGAAGTCTTACGTTTGTGCTGAAACTCAGTCCTATGGTATGACAGGGATGAGGCTGATTTTTTATAGGGCCTGGAAGTGAGGGGCAATTGCAACAACGTCTTAGAAAGATATACAATTGTTAGAATATTAAAGAAAAAGCCCTAAATTGCTACTTGTTTCTGAGATTTCCCTTTGACCATTAGCAAAAAATATAAATAGTTAAAGCAGAACTAAAGTTCCTCTTTTAAGATTCTACGTTCAAACAGTTGATGTACCCTCTGCAATAATCCCTCGTACCTGCCTGATTCCTCCAGGTATCAGGCAAAAAGCTGAGCTGCACCTGCAGTGTTTGATTTGGAAACCAGGATACCCAGCATGTGCCGGGAATGAATGAACTCCTGCAGGAGTTACGCCACCCCCAGTCAGTTAAGATCGTCTACCGGAAGAGACGAAAGAAGAGGATGGGGGCACCCTGCAAGGGAACAGGGACAGGTGAGTATTATGGGTTTAGTTCCACTTTAAGCAGTAAAATAAATCTAACACTACCTGTAAAATTTATCACAGCAAGTAGTGGTTGGGATGCGGTCTACGGTCTCTCAATAAGCACAAACTGAATAAAATCAACACAACACTTGCAAGTATACTATAGCACAACAGCATCAATATTTGTCTGCCAATCCACAATGGAAATCAATCATCAGCCCAATAGAATAACAATGAAGGCAAATGAAGGTCTGTACACGTTAAATGAAAATTGTTTAAAACCAATGGTTCCTGACCTGTGATTCATTTATGAACAAGCAAACACAAGCCAGAATAAAAAATGATCAAAATGGTGACTTAGTTGCCACAAGTGATCCGGTCCAGAGAGTTGACATATCTACAATGTCTTTATTATCTCACCTAGTTAGTATAGTGTCCTGCGAGCTCTGCAAAAGACAAAATGTTGCCCTATGTACAGAATTCCAGATTGTGATAAGCTTCCTCTGAAGTTCCAACTGGGTGATACGCGTCAGACCTGGGACTATTTCTGATCTCATGTGATGCACTCTACACCTAAAATCTGTGAGAACAGCACTATTGTATATAAGTGTTTCAAACACTCAGCCAACGACTTGTGACCACCCTGCTCACTTGTTTTCCATTATGCTATATACTTTGTACACTATTTGTATTTTTGTGATATGAATTATATTTGTTTGCTATTAAACAATTTATCACTATTCTTTTTTTTTTGGCATACGTGTTTTATCCTTCTTTTCCACCAATCCTATTTTATAATACTTAATTTATTTGTTTATGTTGGTGCTACCCATCATAAAGCTTACCAACATTTATGTTTCTCTAACCTCCTTTTAACTCCATTCTTTCCTGCTGAGCTTCTGTATAGCAGTATGGACTCTCTCACCCGTTTGATGAACCACAAGGGGTGGGCTTAACCTTTAATACACAGGGGTCTGTCCAAAAATGGGTACTTCTTTAATTTACTAGAAAAGAAAGCTTTATATATATATATATATATATATATAAATATATGCATACATAATATTGAATATCATTTAAAAAGGTTATTAAAGGGAATCCTGGACCTGTAATGGCTGCAGTGTGCTTGGAGAAAGGTATGACTTCCATAACTGGCATACTTGATGTACAAACCTGCTGATTATGGAAAATGCTCACCCCTACCTGTGGATTTAATTTTGCTTTATATTCTGGCAGATCGGCAGCTATTTTTTTCTTTAGATGAAGAAAATGTACTTGGCCCGAAAAAGCAAAAATAATGTAGAAACTGCATTTAAGGATGAATAGCTTGAATGACATTACCCCTATGCAGTCATAACTATTAGCTCCAGCAAAAAGTCACAGGGTGGGGTGGGGCATTAGAAGAACACCGGCTAACTACACCCCACCCATCAAAGACCTTGCAAAGCATCTGATGCCTGTTCCATGCATGCAAACCGACTTTACTTGCCCAGAAACCAGCATGAATGAGCTGGTATGCTGCAATTAGTCTGATTTTTCTTCTAGGGTTTAGTTATTGTTTAAAGCCCATCTCTTAGCAAGTAGTAACATTGACAGCCAAAAAAAGAACCCACCAAATGTAAACAAGAAAGAAAGGGCTGAAGCATCAGGTGACCATTCCTTAAGTAAAAAGGGCATTTTGCCCTAATCAACTATGTTTTTTTTTGTGTTTTTACGTAAACAGTTGATGAAAAATAATATATACTAGTACACCCTTTTCCTTTTTATTATTTTATTTCACCTTCCAAAGTTCCTTTCTGTCTTTTCTTTGCTTTCACGCTTGCATAGTGCCTTTTGTCTATGCCATAAGCTGAACCAACATAGACATGATCCACTAAGCAAAGTTTGTCTATCAATGACCCTTGTATAGGGACCTGATTTATTAAAGCTCTCCAAGGCTGGAGAGGATACACTTTCATCAGTGAAGCTGGGTGATCCAGCAAACCCAGAATAGATCTGGTCTAGTATTGAAAACATTTGCTAGCAAATAGCAAATGAAATCCATTCTAGGTTTTCTGGATCACCCAGCTTCACTGATGAAAGTGTATCCTCTCCAGCCTTGGAGAGCTTTAATAAATCATGACCATTGTGTATACATTGTGATGGTATAACGTTACTCTTCACACTTGACTACAAATTAGCCATTGCAACCAGCATATATTTGGTTTCCAGTACTTACAGATTTGCTAATTAAAACAATGCAAGGAGCAAGGCACCAACTAGATAGTAAAGTAAATGTGGAAAACTTCTACAAAAGTAAAAAAAGTTTTTTTTTTTGGGCTAACATTCAAAACATAAGTATTAACAAAACATTGTTACATGTTAGTAAACATTTATCTTTCCAACACCTATTTAAGCATCATGATGTTTTGTTAATACTTATAATTTGAAAAATGCACACTATTGTATTTAGCCAAAAAACCCTCTGACTTTTGTACATGCTTTACAATTTTAAGGGAAGGCTAAACCCATACTAGTATTTGATAACAAGAGTGGGATTTTACTATACAATACTTGCACTTAAATGTGGAAACCTGCCAAAAACCAGCTTGTTTTGTTAAGTTTAATGTAGTGAATTCTGATTGGTTAGTAAATATTTCTGTACTCTACACTTTGCTCCTTCCACTGTTTATTATATAAACCTGTTAGGATTTTAACACAATAGTTTAATAACTGAGTAGTATAAGCAAAACTCCTCACTGTCAAGTACACTCTTAAGCTTTTAACCTATAGGGCATCAAGCCATTCACTGGCCTTTCCATACTCTTAAGCTACGTACACACGTCCAACAGTTCTCACTCGATAATCGGCTCAGGGCCAATATTGGGCAAAAATCTGGCATGTGTACAGCGCCAGTTGTCCATCGTCCGAACCACCATCTTGGCGGATCCACAGACGATGGACGACGAACGATTGTAATGCAAGGGAAGGGGGAGAGCGCACAGCAGGGTGCTGCTCCGTTGCTCTCCCCCAACCCTTTCCATAGAGCAGAACGGTGCTGTTTTTTACAACACTTGTTCATGCATCGTGCAATGAACCTTTCCAACGACTAATATTGCACGTGTGTATGCGGCTTTAGGCATAAGTCATTACTTTGAGAAGTTTTCAGTTTGCTAATAATTAATATTAGACTATGAGTTGACTACAACATTCTCAAATAATGCCATCAAGAATAAGTGTTGTGTGTGAGCAGGTGTGTTTATTTGATAACTCAAATAACCACTCGTTACAATGGAATATGCAAAAGATCATCTCTGAACACACAAACCAGATGGGCTTCATAGGCAGTAGACCACACTGGCTGCCAATCTGGTATCTGCGGCTAACAGAGGCTAAGAGAAGAAAATGATTGCCTGGTCTGGTGAGTCCTGATTACTGCTACAATGTTTGGGTGGTAGAGTCAGAAATTGGCATCAAGCATGGATCCATCCTGCCTTGTATCAATGGTTGGAGCTGCTGGTGATGGAATGGTTTTGGAAACATTTGCTTGGCACTTTGGGCCCCTAGCACCAATTAAGCATCATTTGAATGGTGCCTACTTTAGTATTGCAGCTGAAAATGTCCATCCCTTTATGACCAAAATGTACCCATCTTCTGATGGCTACTTCCAGGAGGATAACTCGCCATGTCACAAAGCTCAAACATCGTCACAATCTGGTGTGCAGTGTATACTGCAGTGCCACAGTAATGGACTTATACCCCACAGCACATGGATATGGATTCATCCAAACTGAACTCATTTTTTCTTAAAGCCCAACTTCTTTTCTATTGTCCCCCACCCTGATACTCCCCAGATTGCCCTACACATACGTTTTTTGCTCTTTATTGTATATTTATCTCTTTTCAGGTCCCATGTGCCCAGCAGGTTCCTTCTGGTGCTCGTTGCCTCTTCTGACGCAAGGTGATGCTCAATAAAGCCGTTCTCTACATATTGTAATTGTGGTACTATGTAACTATAAGTCATACATGGTGATGATGAAAAAATGCAAAAGTAGTAAAAACCACATGTAAAACTGTGCAGTATACAGAGACATGTACCTTTAATTACAAATTTTGACTTTTCCTGTAAAAGCTAACAGGGTCACACCCCTTCTCCTCCAAAGCCTCCTTATCAAAAGGTACAACCAATAAACTGAAGGACCAATAGGAGGGCTTGTGAGGCAGGATGACTGGGGCCAACCTTAACTTTTATATAATAGTTGACAAATTAATAAATATTTTCTCCCAAGATTGACCCTTGTATCCAAATTTCACACATTTTCCAAATTGTTTTCAATTAGAAAATGTGTGAATCAACTTTTTTTTTTGGGAGGGGGTAAAATACAGGTGAACCTTGGGTTAAGAGTATAGCTAGACCCTGTAACTAAGCTGCCTATATCTTCTGATCAACCAATCATATTGGTTATACGTTTCTACTAATTATAAACATTGGTTATGCATTTTTCCCAGCATATTTTATTTGGAATTGCCCAGGTTTCTGACATTTGCCCAAATACATGATCATTTGTTTGCTTTATTAACATATTAATCATAAATATTTCCACAAATGACAGGGGTGGAGGCCGAAAAAAAAATCATCAATTTTACTTATTTACTCTCTGATTTCTGATGGTTTAATTACAACTATATCCTTAATGTGCTAATAGGTTCTTTTCATTCTAGACATTCATAATGCAAGAAGGTATCAACCAACCAGCGACAGACAATGTATTACAGTTTACCAACATCTCATACTAAATTGTAATTTTTGAATTCTCTCCAGTATCAACTTTATTCATTCTCGATCAGAAATAAGGTAAAATATAGGCTGCCATTGCTGATTCTTCTAAAAATACTGGTAACCTGGCTGTTGTACTGGCTCAAAAATGTTCTTAAGTTTTAAATCACTGACCTGAAACAAGTATCAGCAATCACTGATTTTACTTGTATGCTTGTTCCAGGTTAGTACCAGAAAAAGTTGAATTATTTTTACATAACCATGACATTTTCCTTGTGCATATTCTGCAGGTTGTTCCTCCTTTAGATTTGTTAAACAGGGTTTATGCCAAAAGACCACACCCCTCCAACCAAGTATGTTTCTCATTCTAAAATTTTATTTATTTTCATTTTTTTTTGTTTAACAAAAGTTTTAGTGGTATTGTGATCTATATACACATTGAAGGTAAATATTAACTTCTTGTTGAACTAAGGAAAACCTAAACTAGTAAGGATGAGTTCTACTATACAATTAAGTGGTCACGCATATAAATATCACTTATCCTGATTTACCTCTTACATATGGCTCCATGATCATCTATCATATAGCTGATCAATGTAAAATCCAGTCTCAGGCCAGTCCAAGAAGAAATGTCATACCCAGCACCGCTAGAGTTATTAAAGGTAATAGAGACAAAGTAGAAGGTTTGATATAGATCTGATACTAGATCAAGAGTCTATAACACTACTGGACACAACTAGTCTGAGAAGAAGAACTGAGCTGATACTATATAGTCTATATGATACTTCCCCCACCTTCTAGATTGTAAGCTCTTCTGGGCAGGGTCCTCTCCTCTTTTTGTGCCACTCTCTGATTCTGTCTGTCATTTGCAACTTCTATTTATTGTACAGCGCTGTGTAATATGTTGGCGCTATATAAATCCTGTTTATTAATAACAATATTAGTAGTATTAAACTACCAGCTGCAGAACACTGGGGTTGCTGTGCCAGGGTCCCAGCTTGTATAAATCATAGCAGGGTGGTGCTGGAAAAATTGAACTCATACAGGACAACATATAAAGTACGGTATATATACAGTACACGCCGGGACAAGAGACGTTATACTTTCATGTATTGAACCCTCTATTATTATACAGTCAGGGATCAAAACTGTCTAGCTGATTGGTCTGACTATACC
Source organism: Pyxicephalus adspersus (assembly GCF_032062135.1). NCBI lineage: Eukaryota > Metazoa > Chordata > Amphibia > Anura > Pyxicephalidae > Pyxicephalus > Pyxicephalus adspersus. The sequence goes on along the minus strand of NC_092864.1, from coordinate 67,728,023 downwards.
CATGCTAATATTGGGTCAAGACCTTTTCTACTTTTTTATATATTTTTATATTCGGATCTTTCTTTTTCCTCCTATTTATAAAAAAATCTTTCTTCTTCCTCTTTATTTATATTTACAATGTATACAGTAATTGACACTACCAAACTCTCCAACCATCACCAGCCACCTCTAGATGCCACCTACCTGGAAGATCAGGACTTTGAAGTTGTTCCTTCTCAGTAGCTGGCTTTGGTTGTTCTCCAGTTTCTTGACTTGAGTTGTCTGTTTGTCCATCCGATCCTTTACTTCCCTCATATTAGCACTGACTTTGCGAGACTTTTCCAAAAGTTTGCTGACAGTGTTGCTGGTAGAAGTATGACTCTTGGATAACTTTGTGATATCATTCTGAATCCCTTTGACAGAGTTCTCTATATCAATCTGTTTCTTTTCCATTTTGTGCTGGTTCTCTTGCACTGAATCCAGCATATTGACCAGTTTATCTAGCAAGGTGAGGACTGTGATGGCATTGACCTGGCTGCTGTCCTTGATGGAATCCATTACATGTTGAGGTGTTGGGCTGGAGCTGGGTGATTCTGCAGGGCTGTGGCTGGGCACCACCAGCTCCTGGCTTTCATGTTCACCAGGTTTATGAAACTCCTCATTTGTGGCATGCTCTACCTGAATTGAATCTTCCTCCATGATTGCTGTTGTGACTTTATCCACTTGTATATTGTCTTGTGATGATGTTTATTATACCAGCAGAGCCTTTTCCACCCTTTGCTTGTATAGAATAGCAGACTGCAGCTGAACACTCCTAACATCTACATTCCAGCTTCTCTTGTAAGCCTCTGCTCCACCCAGGGGGAGGTGAAAGATGAATTATCCAAACTACAAAAGGCTAACTTTCAGATCCAGGGGTGTGTCCCAACATACCCTCCATCTGAACCAGATTTTAGAAGAGAGGGTTTACATATTTTTTTTAACTTGTTGAATTTCAGTAATGACTTCATGCAGGCATAGAAAACTCCCTTTGCTGGCCAGCTGCCAACTCCTCTTCTCTTAGCTGCAGGGGAAAATGTTTGGCTGGCTGCTGTGATCCACTGGAACACTGAGCATGTTTTTTTCCTGGATGAAGTTATTTTCAGAGAGAAGTATTGTTTGCATTTGCCAGGGGAATAATAAGTCATTATGGTGTGTTCTCACATCTACATTTCTTTTTACACTACAAGTGCAGGTTAGAAGGCTCACTTTCCCAGAGTTCTTTTGGTGGGGAGTGCTATTACAGTTTAAGGTTTCCTCTTTCTTTGTAGTGTAAGTTTCCCAAACACCAGATTCTGATTTGTTTCCTTAAAGTGAGAGTACCTAGATCAGGAGTGCCCACACTTTTTTTTGCTTGCGAGCTACTTTTAAAATGATCGAGTCAAAATGATCTACCAACAATAAAAATTCTAAACATATATATATATACCAAGTAAACTTTTTACTTTATAAATACTTTAAAATACTTTACTTTAAGATTACTTTAAAAATATACTTTATACGATCTAAAATATATATGGTTTACCTTGCAAAAAAGCATGAACATTTACGGCACAATTCTGTACATTTTTGGCCATTATCTTACTCCGATGATGTCTTAAACTGAATGGAATCAGCCAAAAATCCCTAATAATAATAATAATAATAATAATAATAAAAGTTGCATAGTCCGGACAGTAGTTGCTGGTAGCCAGCCTCAAACAGACTTCCAAATGATCATCAGTCATGGTGGAACGGTATTTGGACTTAATAACTCCTGTGTAGAGTTTATTTTGAAAGGCAGGGCTCCGCGATCCACTTGCGTTGCCTTTGAGATCTACCTGTATTGATCTGATGTAACCAATGAAAATACCAGTGAGGCTTTGAAGAAAGCACAATAATGCAACTAATCTTACACTTCCAGAACTCAGCGGATAACTAGGCAGGCTGTGTGCATGACCAGGCAAGTGACTGCTTAGGTACCAAACTCTGAACTGTAGAAGGCAGATGAAAGGAGAATATGTTTGTGAATGATCTTTTTAAGGAACAGGTGGCAATTTGAACTTTTTTTGTTTGGAATAAAAAAAAAGAATCCTTAAAGCTGACAAATTCTCTGATCTATTGAGATGGGGAAAATGGGAAAGGTTTTATAATAACAGGCAGTTGGGCAGGGCTGACATTATTAATATTTGTTTTATTTTACAAAAAAGACATGTATTGACAGTCCACTAAAGAAAATTAGTAGCTGAGTGCATTTCTGGCAGATCAGCAGCTATTATGTGCTTGCAGGGTCATGTGTATTTATCATAGAGATGTACTGCGTTTTTTTTTTAATTTAAATATGTATTAAATAATAATAATAATAATAATAATAAATACATATTTTTTATTAGTTGTGTTACGCAGAGACTCCCACACTGAGATGAACAGATATAAACACATACTTACTTTATAACATACAAGGGGGTGCTGAGAAGTTCCTGGCTTTGCCCCCTTCCAGATGAAATAGAAAAATGATTATGGGGGCATAAGACAGCCTAATATCTTGGTATGTAACTGTGCAAATATCAGGTCTTTGCGATTCTTAAAACTGTTTTTTCTTTTAGTGAGAAGCTGTGATGGCAGAGGCACAAGTAAGTTTCACGTCGTTGGAGTTACGGGCCGTCATGAAGTTTTTGTTTCTCTAAGGAAAGTCAGCAAAAGACATTCACACTGAGATGTCACAAACACTGGGGGAGAAGTGTCCTTCCCTTCCCTGGAGAAACAAAAACTTCTTGACGGCCCGTAACTCCAAGGACGTGAAACTTGCTTGTGCCTCTGCCATCACAGCTTCTCACTATAAGAAAAAACAGTTTTAAGAATCTCAAAGACCTGATATTTGCACAGTTACATACTAAGATATTAGGCTGTCATATGCCCCCACACTCATTTTTCATCTGGAAGGGGGCAAAGCCAGGAACTTACCAGCACCCCCTCGTACCCACCAAAAGTTCTTTCTAACAGGATACCCGTACTATTTCAATAGCCATTGTCATCAGATCTTGAAATTAATAATGCTTTGTACTTTACAAAAGTTTTTTTTTAATTTATTTGTCACATTTGCAGATTTAAAATTCGCTGTCTGACCCAGAAAACTAAATGCTGGCCTCCTGCAACAGCCAATCAGTTGCAGTTTTATTGTGAACATTTATGAACAGAGATTTGCTTCCACATTTGCGTAACACAAAGCTGTTTTGGTTGTTAGCTTCACCCAGACACAAAATCGGCCAGTTTCCAGTCAGATGTACAACAGTTCATTTGACTTCATCCCATCCCCTGAACACAAGGAGTGTTTTAATTATTTCAGTATTATATCTCAGGGCTTGAAACAAACAAAGGGAGAAATGGGCACATTCCATGCACTGATGGCCAACAGTCCTCCAAGAAGGACTGTTTAGAAGAGGAAGTGTGTATAGCCAGTCCTCTTAAGGTCCTTAAAGAAAGAGAGGTGTCATCTCCTGAGGCTCGGGAGGAGGTGGTAGGTGATGATCTGTGTTATTTAACATGGGATCCAGGCATGGAGCGAATGCAATACATACGTCTCTTCTTTACAGCCACAGACATGAAAGAGGCAGAAAAGCACATCTCTCTCTCTCTGGAAGAAGAAGTGTGCCTAAAAACACCAACACGGTACCATTACAGTGGTGATCTGCTATGTCAGCAGCACATGAAACAATGTAAGAATATTTGCAATGTAGGCACCATATACATGATTGCCATATGTGTATCTACTACACAGTTTCATAAAAAACCTTGTCCCACAGTCCAGAACAGCTAGTTGACCCTGCTCCCCTTTCCTCTGCCTTTTACACTCTTGGTGCCACACAAGTAGTCTCTGATGGCTGTACTGTACAGGGCATTCCTGACACTGGGTTGCCAGAGAAGATGGAAAGAAAGTCTTTTTTGCACAGACTGCTGTGCAACTGATTCACAGTAGGCATATTTAAAGTGGTTGGTTAAGATCAATGTTTCTAAACTAGGGTTCCTCCTGACTTGCCTCTCTTGCCCATGACCGAGTTGCCTTGTCTGATTGCTGAGACTTAGTGTGCTACTCATGGAAACCAGGTCGTTTTCTCTCGACCTCTCGTCTCTGTCTCTACTTCTGGTTTTAATGGCCTTGGTGTTAGTTCTAGTTGATAGTGTACATATTAACCCAGAGGTTGGTGGTTTGAATCATTTAGGCATATCTGGTTTCAGTGGGTATTTGGGGGCTGAAGAATTTTTCTTTGGACTTGCCTGTGCTGTGGAGAGGTGCGTTAACTTAAGGTGGCCCGGTGATATTCCTTGTTGGTTATTTAGTCCCATGAATTGGGCTTCAGTGTTTGTGATAACTCCCTGCAGTTGGTATATTTCATTAAAGTATCTGGCACCAGGGTTTCTGAGCCTCTTTTTGACTCTACAGTAGGTATTCTTGTTCATGTTACTGAGATCCTTAGTGTTGTGCATTCCAAAAAAATCAATGAAGACCAGCATCCTAGGTGGGCCCCAGACCTTAGCACTGGACACTCACTAGCTTTCTGGCTAATCCTGATAGCCAGTCATTCAACTATAGCCTCTCTGACCCGGGAGGCAACATTGCATCTTGCTGCTTCCTGGTGGATCCTTGTAAATAGGGAATCCAGTTTTGTGACACCAAACTCTGGCGTTGGATTACTCACCTAAAACCTGTCTGGCCCTGGTGATAAGGCACCTGGTTGTTTTATGATAGACCCTGGCAGTGGGGAATCCAGTTGTTTAACACAAGACCTCAGTGATGGCTGTGGCTGGCAGCAAGACATCTAACTGTTTTTGGCAGTTAGTGTGTTCTGGCAGGAGTTTGTACTCTATCTTTTATCTTTGTATTGAAGGTATTGAATTATCCCAGTCCATTAACTTCTCTTTGTAAAGATTCAGGAAGTGTGCATGTGCGGGCATGCTATGAGGACACATCCAAAGGGAGCTCCAAGCTACCTACTGACAACAACTGTGTTGTTGTTTCACCTTGAGGTCCAAGTATAGTGATCAGGATGGGTGAAATGGTGGGTTCTTTGGGGGAATCTTTGGTTTTCATCCAGGCCTTTTTTTGCCCCCTCCTTAGGCCAATATGTATTTTTCCAAGACATGCTAGGGAAACTATCTCGGCACTTGAAAGGATTTATGATACTAATGGGTAATTCTAACTTTGGATCATGTGGCCAACCTACAAACACCCCCAAGCAGAAATTAAAACCGGCCTAATTTTTGCATCAATTTGACCTAGTAGACCATAACTGTTCGGCTAGGTAGTGCACCTATTATTCCTCAGCATAGACTGTATTGGAGGATAGGGCAGATGTTTATTCAGTCTTCCTGCATCCCGCACTTAAATTCGACATGTATTTTAGCTACCCTCTGGTTGGATTATGACCCAGTGCTAGTCCAAGTTTCAGGCATAGGGAGAATGAACCCATGTCCCCTATGAAAGCCTAATGAATCTCTATTGAGTGATGTTTCTACCTGCACTACTATAGGAAACTACCTACTTCCGCTTTAACGATTCAGGCAAAAATTCTCCAGTGACTAATTGGCCTACTCATAAAGCTATTATCAGAAGCTACGTATTATCTCTTGCCTCATAGCTTGAGCTTGTATGTTATCTTGCAAGCATTCATTTTCCAAAAAAACACCCTTTACTTATTCTTAAATTTGAGTCCAGCCAAAGCTGGTTACTTTGCTGTTGCTTCTGAGGAAACTCTCACTCTTAGCCTCTTCAGTTTCCTCCCTATCTAGGTATACCATCTCTACATTTTCAGCCTCATTTTCCTCTAAATCTAAAGAACTTCACAGAACTTTTCTGGTAAAAAAAACTACCATGCTGTGTTTAAACAGCAGCCACATAGGACAGGAGCTCTGCTGGTTCAAACTGATACATGGCTGACCAGGCAAAGTTGTTATTTAATTAGGCGCTGGATGTACCATACCTTGCCTGGCCCATATGATGCACTTGGTAGTTCAATATTACCTAACCAACTGTCCTGGCTTAAAGATGCTACTGGATCAGGCCAGGACAACTTGATTTGTGATATCCCTACTTGCTGAAATTCAACCTTTTATAGACCATAGCGACAAAAAGCTGTCACGAATGTGATGAAGTATATGAGACCATGAGATGTCTGTACAGCTTGTTTTCTTCCCCAGTGAGGAGTGGCTTAATATTTAGAATGTCTTTGCTAACTTTGCCAAGTTTTTGAAGTAACAAAAATTGTTCCAATTAGGTAGTCATCACTGACACCATTCTAATTTTCTGCATGCCTAAAAGGCACTCTTAGGGCTCAGCGAGCTGGAGCCACAATTGAAAGAAGTGGAAGAAAATATGAAAAAGAAGGGTCTGCCATTCTCCCAAAAGCAACTCCAGTTAAACAGTGCACAGCAACAAAGAGAATGGCTTTGCCAGAGAAAGGGGTGCTTCCACCTGCTAAGGACACAAGAAAGTGAAAGACAAGGAGGATGCTGGGAAAGTGGAAGAGATGCAACTGAAGGAGTCTATGCCAGGAATGAATGAGAATCAATCTCTCCCAAACCCAAAACATTATCTTTGAACGGGGGAGCAGTCAGAGGAAACAGTTTTGCTTCCTGAGCTTCATAAAACTCCTTCATAAAACGCCTTCATGTTTTTTTTTTTTTTAACATTTTTTTATTTAGGGTTGTACAACAGCGGGAGGAAAAGGGAAGGGAACATACCAATTAGGGAAGGGGATACATTACAGCAAAAACTTTGAACAACTGACAATGTAATAATGTTGCACCTCAAGATTGTTTATAGATATTTATAGATATATGTGGATAGATATAAATGTACATATATGTGTGTATAGATATGTGTTCAGGGATTTATGTATATAGTACCCTGTTGGAGATATCCTAATAGTGAGACTGTATCTGAGTAAACATGAAAACCTGTTGTATCTTTGTACTGGCCTCTGGCCCGCCTAGGGGTCTCTGATTCAAAGACTTCACAGGAATAACAAGAGGTAGTAAATACCAATAGAGGGTTTGCCAAGGAACCACAAACAAACAAAGAGATGAAAAGAACAGATCACTAGTAGGTCCTTCAAGGGGCAATTAATCCATCAAGCCGGAGTTTATATCAAATTTAGTTGGGAGGTTCATCAAATGACAGTAACCAATCCCAATCTAGTGGGGTGGGTGCCAACTGATGGTCATCGTACCAAAAACACCCACTAACCAATCCAAGAGTCCCAATGTTACCTAATGGGACTTAAATATATAAAAAGGGGAGCTGGAATATAACAAGGGAGAAGAAGGGAATGATGGGAGCTTCTAGGGAATCAAGCCCCTGGGGTACCCTTCAACATCTTTACAGGTAGCTATAACACATTCCTGAATTGTGTTCCCTTTATTGTTCAGTATTTGTCTATGTTATTATTGTTATATTGATTTGATGTATTGTGTACTAAGTAGTTACTAGATTATTACAGGGGTTACTACTAATAACTTTATGTCCATGTGATATATATGTAACATTGATTGAAGTTCCTATGTGTAGATATCTGACAATATTGCTGTGTACTTGATCTTACCTTGTTTTCTTAATTAAACTGTTTGAGTGACTAGCTATTATTTGTGCATGAACCTTCTTAATTGAATATCTATATGCATTGATAGAGGATATAATTTCCATATTTATGCAGATAAATATTCCTAAATACCAAATAATACAAAATAGTATAAAATATTGCAACGATTCCAGAAAATAAACAAGAAAAGAGATAATTGCACATATACAACTGTTTGGGGGCTGATTTTCCCTATCATCGAACGAACATCTAAGAAACAATTAACAAAGAAAGGAAGGGCAACATAAAAAAAAAAAAAAAACGACCAAATAAAAAAACAACATTCCGGGGGTCATGGATCATAGACATAGTTACATAGTTACAAAGTAGGTTAGGTTGAAAAAAGACATAAGTCCATCAAGTTCAACCATTAGGGAAATAAACATATCCCAGATATAAAACCCTATGGACATAGTTGGTCCAGAGGAAGGCAAAAAAAAACCCTGGTACAATTTGCTTCAACAGGGGAAAAAAATTCCTTCCTGATTCCATGAGACCATCGGATGTTCCCTGGATCAACAGTCACTGTTATTTTTACTTAAAAGCTTTAATTCCCAGTTATGTTCTGTGCTTCTAGAAATCATCCAGCTTTTTCTTAAAGCAATCTATAGTAGTTGCTGAAACTACTTCCTGAGGGAGGCGATTGTACATTTTCACAGATCTTACAGTGAAGAATCCCTTCCTTATCCGGAGATTAAACTTGTTTTCCTCCAGACGCAAAGAGTGCCCTCTTGTTCTTTGTAATGATCTCAAAGTGAATAATGGGGAAGAGAGTTCTCTATATGGACCATTTATATACTTATACAGGGTGATCATATCCCCCCTTATACGTCTCTTCTCAAGGCAGAATAGATTCAGTTCAGCTAATCTCTCCTCATAGCGGAGCTCCTCCATTCCTTTTATTAGATTAGTTGTCCTTCTCTGCACTCTCTCCATTTCCACAATGACCTTTTTGAGAACTGGTGCCCAAAACTGGACGGCATATTCCAGATGTGGTCTGACCAATGCTTTGTACAGGGGTAGGATTATGTCTCCATCTCTGCAGTCTATTCCTCTTTTATTACAAGAAAGTACTTTGCTAGCTTTAGATATTGCAGCTTGGCATTGCATGCTTTCAATAATCCATGGTCTACCTGAACCCCCAGGTCCTTTTCCATTTCTGACTCCCCCAAATGTATTCCCCCTAGACAGTATGAAGCATGCATGTTGTTAGCCCCCAAGTGCATAACTTTACATTTATCTATATTAAATATCATTTGCCACTTGGCTGCCCAATCACACAGTACATCCAGGTCTGCTTGTAGATTATAGACATCCTGTATAGACTTAATTCTATTACATAGTTTGGTGTCATCTGCAAACACAGAAATGGTACTTTTAATCCCAAACTCTATATCATTTATAAAGATGTTAAACAGTAAAGGTCCCAACACTGAACCCTGGGGTACACCACTAATAACCTTAGACCATTCAGAGTATGAATCAATAATTACAACTCTGGATGCGATCTTTAAGCCAGTTCTCTATCTATTTACAGATTGACTTTTCTAAACCTATTGACCCTAACTTGCATATTAACCGTCTGTGGGGTACAGTGTCAAATGCTTTAGCACAAGTACACTATATCAACTGCTACTCCACTGTGTACCTGTTTACTTACTTCCTCATAAAAAGAGAGTATATTTGTTTGACAACTTCTGTCTTTCTTGAAGCCATTCTGACTATTACTTATATTATTATTTTCTATCAGAAACTCTTCTATGTGGTTCTTTATCAACATAGACATGGCTGATTAACCTGAAGACCGTAGAAAAGTGTCAATGTAACCCCTAAAAACGTGGCTCCTTCCCTGTGGTACTACTAAGAGGCCAGAGGGGTTTCCTGAAAGAGAAATTAAGATAAGAATAGGTGAAAAGTGGGCAAAGATGGCCTTGTCCTAACAGTATTGGTGTATTTGAGAACCGGATATTTGAGTAAATCGTGTAAGGGCAGAATAGTAGGAGATATCTAAGTTTGGTATACTTGGGCCGTGCTGGGAAGGACAACAGATATGCAGACTTCTACTACAATCGGTCTTGCCGAATAAGTTCCCACTTTAATATATAGTTGCTAACAGATCATGGTGGGCCCAGGTAGCGCACATATTCTGCTGATGTAAGAAACTAAGACCAATAAAACTACGTAATAAAAAACTTTCTACTTGTTCCTTATAGTGAAGAAGTCTGGTCTTCCAAATGATGTATCTCATCGACCCTTCGCAGCCACAACTAAATGGGAGGTGGGTCAGCCTTCTTCCAGTATGCCGCAATACATGAATTTGCTACCAAAAACGCCTTTATGTTTTAATGCTTACAAAACACCCCCTTCATAGGGATCACACATAAGTTATTATTGGGTGACCACCTTCTTGGATTCAAGTTTGCTACAAGACCCAAATGCCACAAAATATTCTAGCTAAGGAGAAAGAATTCATGTAACATTACAAGAAAGTATTTTTAAGCGATGTATGTACAACCTTTCCTGTTGGCAGCAATGATTTATCTGCTAATGGTCACAGCTCCACCACTCATGGCAGACAAGGACAAAGCAACAGTAACACAACATATTACCAAGGTTTTTTTTATAAATATTCATCTATCTACTATGGGCTCAACTACAAATAAACAGTAGGAGAGTCTGTGCCCACCGGTAAGTTTAGTTAAAGTGGCCCATGCATTTGTTATGAGGAAACAAAGTAGACTTAAGATATGTGCTGCAGCTTTTTTGGTTTGTTTTGTTGAAGTGTGCAGGTCTATTTGCTGCATTCAGCTTTTTGTGCATTGCTGTTTTAGGATAGTGTACTGTCTATCCCAGCGGTCCCCAACCTTTTTGGCCCCAGGGACCGGTTTCATGGAAGGAAATTTCTCTGAGGACCGGGGGTTGCACAGAGAGAAAAGAGAAGACATACTCTGGCGTCTTCTCTTTTCTCTCTGTGCACCTCTGCTGCTTCAAAGCGATCACATGACATCTGACAGCCAATCGAGCTGCATGTCATGTGCTCGCATTGCTTGTACACAGACTACTGTGTACATTTACCGGCATCTCATACAAACACCGCTGCGGACCACTTCCGGTCTGCGGATGGTGGTTGGGTGCCGCTTCGTTTTCAATAATGGATCATGTACTCGCGGCCCACTGAAAACACCGCCGCGGACCGGTAGTGGGCCGCGCACCGGTGGTTGGGGACCGCTGGTCTATCCTAACAACACCTCTGCTATCTGTCCTTAATTTAGTAATTTATTTGTTAAAGCAGACCTAAACTTTTTTTTTTTAAATGCAGCACCGCCCAATTCTGTCACGATCGCCATGGTAAGAAAGGGTGCACAGGCTCTGGCTGCTCCTTTTGCGCATGTCTGATGTCGGCATGCACAGAAGGAGCCTTTTCTTTAAATGGAGGTTGATGAAGAAGGCAGTGCCGGTGCCACGGATGTCGAGACAACATGGGACCAGTTTGAAACCTACTAATGGATGGATCGACAGAACTTCGGGATTAAAGGTAATTATGATTTTTTTGTTTTTACTTTACTTCGGCTTTAAAATCAATTACATCTTTGGCCCTGATTTTATTAAAGTTCTCCAAGGCAGGAGAGAATACTCTTTCATCAGTGAAGCTGGGTGATCCAGAAAACCTGGAATGGATTTCTTCAAAGACCTTTGCTATTAGCTAGCACATGTTTTAAATCCTGCACCACATCCGTTCCAGGTTTGTTGGATCACCCAGCTGCACTGATTAAAGTAAATCTCTCCAGCCTTGGAGAGCTTTAATAAATCAGGCCCATTGTCTCAGTTGGCACTGCCAGAGGTCAGAGAGAGAGGTCACTGGGGGTCTATGAATTTTTTTTACTGTAAAATCTGCTGACACTTTTTTTTTCTAGGTAATCCCAATCTTCTGTTAACACTATCACGTTAATTCCAAACACCATGGCCAATTGCAAACACTGGCACTTTGCATTGACTAGCTAAAGGGCCTGTGTCTCTTTAAAAATGTCACATACTTTTGTGTCATCAACAAAAATCACAACCTTGCTTTCTACTTTATTCCCTAGGTTATTAAAAAACGATGGAATTACCTAACAATTATATTCTATGATCTAGTTTATTTACTAAGATTTTAAAATGTACTTTGCTTTCTGTTAGTTCTTAAAGTCATGCTCTCACTATTATAAACACTGCTGCACAAAATGATCCACCTTGGAAGAAATTTGACCTGCTCTGCAAAGGTTGTATAACTTGTCAAACTTTCCAGAAAAAATGACTCATATTCCTCTGCTTCCAGTGTTTAAAGGAAAGGAAAATATTTGACTTGTTTAATGTTTGAAGTGTTTGTATCCTAGTAAAAAGAACATTATTGGGCAGAGCTGACTAAAATAACAAAGTACACAACTTTAAACAATAAATGTATTAGCAAAATATATTATACAGAGAAAAAGGTAATAAATCTATAAATTTGTCAGAAACATAAACGTTTTTTTGCAATAGTTTGGTATGCTCAGTCGAAAAATCCCTTATCTTAGATATTTGGATGGTATAACATCAAGTCCAGGGTTAGCAGAATTCACACTACCAATATAATGTTTCCTGCAATTGATACTAAATAAAAAGAATCTTAATCTAAATTTAAATACATCTTCAAACAAGGTGCCCATAATGACGTTATAACTGGGAAAAATAGATTGTTCAGCTAAATATCAAAAAGTTTAATCACCACCAACAGAACCAACAATTCACAGAGCCTAACAAGGTTTATAAATTTTTTATTCATAAAAAAATCTACTAAACGTGCTTTGCAGAGCATACAGAAAAGGAGCAAATTCATTGTATTGGTATATAACTGTATATACCACCACTTCACACTAAGGCTAGGGTCACACCTACAGATCGAACACCCCTGCACAGGTCTGTCGGTTGACACCTTGCCAGCAGCTTGGTTACTTACACCGCGGATCTGCTTCTGAACCAGCATTTGCAGATTTGACAGCAGGTGGTAGAGAGTGCCACTTTGATTCTAAATGGGGCTACCATGGGTAGACATTACTTCTAGCAATAGCCCCCAAAGCAGTGTTTCGCTGGCATAAGGAAGCAGTAACCACACAGCAACCTTATTGCCAGTCTAAAACATAGCCTTTCCAATTTGGATATACAGTAGACTCTAGACTATTCGGCCTAATGTGGCGGAAGGGCAGGCCGCATAACAAAAAAGCCAGATAGTCCGGAGTTCCTTTATTAATGTACAGTACTCACCTCCACACACAGGCCAGCCTTCCCCTCGCCGCACCTGTGGACATCTGGCACAGCAGGCAGCAGGGACGTCCCAAGGTGCGCCATGCAGGAGGACCGCAGCAGACATCCGCCCGCACCACCCCGGCATTTTATAATGAAGATTTCGTTTTTACGGCCTCCGTACTAGGCTGGATAGTACGGAGGCCAGATAGTCGCGAGCCTTACTGTGTTTACATTCTGATTCCATATAATGGTCCTGATTTATTAAAGCTCTCCAAGGCTGGAGAGGATACCCTTTTATCAGTGAAGATGGATGATCCAGCAAGATTGGAATGAATCCAGTCCAGGATTGAAAACATTTGCTAGCAAATAGCACATGACTTTAAAAAATCCATTCCAGATTTCCTGGATCTCTCAGCTTCACTGATGAAAGTGTACCCCCTCCATCCTTGGAGAGCTTTAATAAATCCTGCCCAATGACTAAATAACTAATTTTCATTTGAAACACAAAATGTTTAGTTTAAGAAAACTTAAATACTGTTGAAACATCATAACATTACCTTGTGGACCACACCTTACTTCACCTTGTAAAGTGACCAGAGGTCAAAGAAGCATGTATGTTCAGGCTTTACTTTAGAGCATAGCAGGATCCCTAAAACATGGGACAGCCCATTACACAAATACTGACCACAGCTTTTATGGTCAAGCTATCGTCCACCACCCATTGAAAAGTGCAATGCTAATTATGCATACAACCTACAGTAAACATTTGGATAGCAGAATTCTCCAGGTTTTAAGGCTGCTGTAGCATTCTGCAGATATTTTTAGGAAGGGATAAGGCCCCTGAAAGAGTCTGCTTTATTGATCTAGGTTTACTTTACAAAGTCATCTAGTCCACAAATTTACCTTAATTACTTGTCTACTCAATCACCAAAAGTCAGACCTCTTTGCTTGTTCCTACTTTACGTATCACAGTTAAAGTCCTGGACGTAACATAGAAAAGTAAACAAAGAAAATCCTAGTAATTTCCTATGTACGCATTTCCCTTACACTTTTCCCTTGAATATCCAAGCTATTGTTAATTACTTATTTGTTTCTGGCTGTTGGCCACTGTAATAAGTTACATGATGATGTACAACACATGGGGATACTATGAATATGTAGATAACTGCCTACATACCAAAAGATGAGGAATACTGGCCAATGTCCGCTTTAATGAAAAGAAGGAAATTTCCAGTTTTAACAAGTGTTAACAACTAAATGCAAGGCTAGGAACTAGGGAAGGGAACAAGGTATGGTGTAGCTGGAAGAATTTATTTAGTGTGTGACAATTGGGAGGCAGTGGAGGTACATACTGTATCTACATAGGTCCCCCACACCCACGTCACCAGTTACGTACCTAGGGGGTGGGAGATTTGGCCTGTAGAGGATATCGCTGTCTGCACCATCCTCCATACACAGCAGCCACCAGGAACAATCATTGTGCATTCTTGTGCCACCAGGAACAACTGCATTTTGCTTCCATACTGTTTGTAACCGTCAACACACTGCACATTGCTGATAAATCTGAACCCGTATACTGGTGGTAATTATGAACATACTTCTGGTAATCCTAAACATGCGCAATGCTGGTTACCACACTGTTGTTATCACCATGTTTTCTTGCATTTCATTAAATTTATTTTCTTCCTGACTAGGGATGAGCGAACACCTGGAAGTTCGGGTTCGGCCAAACTTCGGTTTAAAGTTCGGGTTCGGGTACCCAAAATTGTAAAGTTTGGTACGGACCCGAACTTTACAGTTCGAGTTCGCTCAACACTATTCCTGACCAATTATTCAAGAGCACAAATTGTAATGTATTACTAATTAGATGTGCTGGCTGTGTTCGTGCCTTTTTTAAGATCTTTGGCAATTTAATTGGCAATTTTTTTTTATCTGGTGACTTTGCCCATAAACAGTTCTTTTTTTCTATATATTGCACTGTATCTATGGAGGAGTGGTGCTGACTTCCCTGGACAGGAAGAGTATTAGGACTACAGACTAAATAACTGATGACAGAGCTTTAGCTACACACTACATCTGGAGTTCTCTTGATCTAATAGCTCTGTACAATTGCATTGGAAACAGGTGGTGGTGGTGGGTATGGCTAACTTGGTAGAGTATGAGGGGAGGATCCTTGAGCACCCAAAGTGTGCAGGGCAACATGACTCCTCCAATGAGCTATAAACTACTTCTGCACCATAGGTTGCAATTCTGCCCCTTTTGCAGCCCCTTCTGCAAAAGTAGAGGTGCATGTTCTACTTACCTCTCTGCCAGGCCTATATAGACAAGGTTTAATAGCAATGGCTTATTCTTACACAGCATAGAAAAGAGGGACCATTTAGAGGAAAATGTTTTTAATTTAGGATTTTAGTAGCAGGATTGTTGACATCTTGCAAGTATCCGCTCACATAGACTGGTATAATCATAGTCTGCTTGCAATTTAGAAAAAGGCTGCCTAAATGTTTTACGAAAAAAGAAAGAAAAACGTGTTAAGAAAAAAGTAACAAAAACGTCACTGCAATAAAAGCTTCTGTACACTTACCTCTTCAGTGGGTAGGAACTTTATTGTTTTGGATTGCTCCAGCCTCCAGCAGAATCTTCATATCCAACACATTTTTAGGTGTTTTGAGTGTCTAGTTCCCCACTGCACTCAAAGGTTTTTGGCTTTTGTGGTTCCTTAAGGCCAGCAGATGGAACTATGGTGTGTCTTGGAAGTGTAAAATATAAACTACAAGTTACATTCTATACATGGAGGAGATGATCTGTTTCTATATGTGACTTTATGACTTTATGGCAAAATATTTTATGCATGATACTATGAGGGAGCTGAATCACTCTAGAATGTCATCTTGGTATGAAATATCATAATGTTGCATGCGCATAGGACTGCCGATTCAAATTATACATGTAATAGGCTAAGTGTTGTAGGATTCTTATTTAGATTAATTATCAGCTCTGCTCTAAAAACTATATGGTGATTTAAATCAAACGGGGCATGTTATATGCCTAGACTTTATCTGCTGTAGTCCCATGATAGAAAACAAAAGGGGGAGACGGAAGGGAGGAAAGAAGAGAGGAGGGTGAGGAAAATAAAAGTGTAACTGGCCTACTCTCCACCAATATTAGATTACTCTGTACACGGTACTTCCATCTGCTGTAAGGGTCCCCATTATATTGAGATAATTAATCCTATAAAACCAGTGGACCATCGATGGGTCCCTGACTGATGCCACATCACCAGAATACATGCTCTGGCTGCATCTACCAGACGGATAAGTACCAATGTGCGGTGTTGTTTGTGATTGAAAATTTTAGTATGCTAGAGGTAAAAACCTGGTTTAAAAGGGACTGTTAGATCAGTGAAATTAGGGATAAGGCGATGGACCCTTTCCCAGAATAGCTGAATCCCTGGGCACTCTCAGAAAATATGTAAAAGTGTGCCTTGCTCACGTCCACATGACTAACAGCGGTCAGTAAAATATGGCCACATCGAATGTAGCAGTACTGGTACTGTATATTTGCGGGTAAGATACCTGTATCTTGTTTCTTGGTAGCTTGTGCTGACTGAGGAGGTGTGGGCTAGGGATATCACAGCCTCAATCTCATCATCAAAGAGAGATCTGTCCAGGGCTCCAGCCCATTTCGCAATAAACAGAGGGACGAAGTCTACCACCACATGTATAAGTTCTGAGTAAAATAGTGATGTAACATGGTGGGTCCTTGGGTCACTCAAGTCTGTTCAAAAACAGTTAAAGGTCTGCAAAAAGACCAAAGAAGAGTCCACATAAAGATCCAAAATCGAGGGCCAGGAGGTCCAGTAGGAGAAAAAGAAGATATGGCAAGCTCCCTGTGTCACTAGGGTTTGGAATCCTGAGTCTTCCAACCTGAAGGTTGAAACTGAGGTTTTACAATCATGGGATACAGACTGGAAGAATGACCTTGGTATTCAAATTGATGAGGCCTGGAGTCTGTAAAGTGTATCCTAGGTAAAAGAGTCGTCTTGATAGTAAAACAGTGGAAGGAAAACCAAGGAAGCAGAACTGAGAACCACCGCTGGAGTTCCAACCTGAAAACCATTAGAAGAGGCAAAAAATTATGGGCATATTTTTTTGCACGGTCTCTTGGGATACTAGTCCCCAGATAAATAATTGTCTCTGAAGCCTAGAGAAATAAGAAGGGACAAACACAGGGAACCAGGGAGGGAGACATTAAGTGCCAGTGATTTTTGATAACTACATTTTAAAATTGGAGAGGGGGCCATATGACTGGAGTTCAGCTGGGAGGTTTGTCAGAGAGACTGTTGCTTTTGGTGTGGTTTGTTGGCAAAGGCTGCTATTATTGCTAGAGAAATTCCACAGATGTTCAGGTTTTCCCTAATCTGTCTCAAGAATTTACCTAAAGTCAAAATGAAGATAAGAGGGGAGATGGGGCATCCCGTTAGATATGGGGAAGGAGTACGATATTATTCTGTTTGCTTTGACTCTAGTAGACGGACAAGAGAATAAAGTTAGAATCTGTGGAAGCATCTGATCTCCCAGTCCAATATACCAGAGAGTTTGGGAAATAAAGTCCCTATTTACCTGGTCAAACACCTTCTCAGCATCTGTAGAAAATAATAGTGAGAGAAGATTCCTGGTTTGGGCCACATACATTAGGCTTAATAGTCTTGATAATGTTATCTTGTTCCTCACCATTGGGCATAAACCCCACCTGGTCGTTACTAATAAGGCTCTCTAAATGAGGGATCAAGCATGTCACCAGGATTATTGAGTAGAGTTTAAGGTCCACATTTAGTAGAAAGATAGGATGGCAACCTTGTTACAGTCTGCAGTGCAACACCCTCATCTCTGGAGGCTTGTGAAAAGATCAGGCTTTTACGTAGACTCTGCTCCTTGGCCCTTCTTAGGGCTCACCACCACCACTGAACAATCCATAGTACCCCCATAGGTTCCATCTCTCCAAGCGTGGCACAGTTTACATAGTTTCCAAGTAAAATTTACATTTTAAATAGGCCTTTGTTCAATTACCTATTCACTTTTAAACCATTGCCACTATAAATGTAACTTGACCTGTGGGTTGAAAACCACTGCAGGTTTAATTCTGTGGGTATTTTGTCAGCCAGTTCACCCTCAACCATACCCAACCCCTGTGCCATGCACATCCCTGTTGGGTAAGAAAAGATTATATGTAGCAAAATGTCCACAGTTGCTTAAGGAGTGCTGTGCTTTTCCTTGGATTAAACCTACTGTAGCTGCAAAAGTCTGAATTTGATAGATACAAGCCTTTTTTCAACCTTATGGGTAATTATGTTCGAGAGTTTCTATTAAACTTGATGTTGTGATTGAAGATGTACTTGTTGCTATAGTTATTTTCCTTCCTGTCTGGATGGAGTGTGATTCCAAGGACAATCTGTGTACGTGCTACTTACATAGTTTGCATAATTTACATAGTTTACATTGTTAGGTTAAAAAGACATATGTCCTTCAAGTTACACCTCAAAGGGAAAAAAAGATATTGATTTATCAGTAACCTGATGTTATCCAGGGAAATAAAAAAAATAAAGACAATTATAACTAGAGTAGTAGCTGGATAAATACAGAAAATGGTCACAACATTCTTCTATATAATTTTAGAAACATCCAATCTCTTTTAAACCAATTCTGCTGTACTTGGTAAATACTGTTTATTTTTCCATGCATAAAAGTTTGAGAACATAAATAAATATATTATATGTAAAATATCTAACCTCTGCATAACTACATAAACTATGTACACACGTCAGATAATAGTTGCCTGAATTGATCAGTCATGTTCACTTAAGGGGAAAACCTGTCATGTGTACAGGTGTACCCTGATGTTCTTCATCACTCCACCATAGCGGACTGATAAATAATGAATCAGGAATGACGACTGAGGAGGAGAGCACAGTAGGGTGCCGATTGCACCTCCTCCCCATTCATTGAACAGATCAACACTGTCCATGCCTGCTAATTTATCTGTCTCTAGAAACAATCATGAAAGATCATTTTTAGTGACAACCATCTGATATCTATCTGTATGAAGCTTTAGGCTATGTGAAAAAATTTTAAGGGCCTTTTAAAACCCTGAAGCCCTAGTTGATTTAAACCAGGGATACCCCCTTACAGGCCATATTCAGTTTAGCAAGTGAAAAGGTTTTCCCCATCAGCGAAAGTGGTTAGATTTATTTAAATGTACAGGATGCTTTATATTTTGTAATATTTAAGAAACCCTTTCTTTATAGCAGGGGTTGGCAAAGTTTTATGGGCACTAGGCCATTTATGGGGTGGGCGGGAGAACACTAGACTTGACCCGCCCCACTGGTTCTGCCCACCACCAGGGAACGCCCCCTAAAGTGAAATCCCTCTCCTTTGTATGCGTTGCGGAGGAGAGGGATATACCTTCAGGGAGCTTTCCCTATTTATCGTGGCGGCAGAAGTATCAACGCAGTAAAAAGGGGAGCAACTGCAAGGGGGCAGCACCGGAGCTCCGGCAGCTCCAGCTCTAGTAGTTCTTAACGCCCCCTGTCCGATCCGCCGGCAACCCACGGCTCCGGAGCTGCAGGTTATTAGGCTGGATCAGCCAGGGGGTGTTAGGCCGGAACGAGCTAACGGCTAGGCCGTATCTGGCCTAAAAGCCAGGGGTTGCCGACCCCTGGTTTATAGTATGTGTCTATAAAGAGATCCTTCCACCAGACCATTTGTTTCAACAACATGTGTAGCCATCCAAAAGCCTTGAGACTGCAATTGGGTTCCACCATCTTTTCTGTGATGTTAACAGACTCAGAGCTCCTAAGTAACCCTCTGCACTATTCTACTTTGCTCCACCCTGGGCTGCTCCAAAAAAGGTATTGCCAGGTGAGAAGTACAAAGTAAATTTGTTTGGTAAAGGGGTCTCAATTTTCTGAAGGTAAGCAATTTTGAACTGTAATTTCTAAATCAGCCATTTAAATAAAGTAGTTATACACTCCCTTAATCACTTAATCACTTTATCTAAAATATGAATATATTACTCTTAGTTAGTGTCTCTTCTTATATAAAGGTCTTCCATGACTCTTTTATGACCTGTTATTCTATGCAGCATGTTTGTAGTTCATACTCACCTTCATTACTGGGATAACATACGCCTCCCATTATGTGCATTCTTGAAAACACCCAAAGCAGTTCAATGTGAAATGTGTTTAATAATAATAATAATAATAATAATAATTGTTACTGGCTTGTTTTTCAGACAATTTTTTTATAGACATTTGGCCTTACTTCTCTTTGCAATTGAGAGGAAGAAAATTCTACACTTGTTTCTTACTTGTTTCTGCGATGCATACAGTTGTAACCATATTTTAAAGTAATTTAACCTTCTACTTGTATTGTTAAACCATTAACCTAATTAAATATATATTTAAAAAAAAAACTTCCTTTGCGCACACATAAAACTGGAATTGCATTCCAAAGCTCAAAATCTACAACATAATATTGAATTTTAATGCAGTCTGTGAAACCACAAGCTTTATAATATAAAGCATAAATATTTAAATTTATTTTGTAATACCTTCACTTTTTATTACTGTCAATTTACTCAAATCCTAGAAGGAATCATTCACCTGTGGTTAAAGGCTATACAGTGTAATAAATTTTCTAACATACTTTCCACTCTTCAAGATAAGGAATTTATAACACTAACACTGTAACCTTTTAATGACTTCTGCATTCCAACACACATGGGCTACATTTGGCCAGAATCATCACAGCTTCATCTACCTCGCTTATCAATTTAGTTCATTTGTTAAATCCAAACCGCACAGTCCTGCATTTCACAGATTTTGGGCACATTCCTATTACACTGCAAACAAACATTTCAGTCAGCAGGTTCTTAGTGTTTTATTGTTTCTACTTTTCAAAATTGCTAGAAGTGTACCTAGCACTGGTGAGATAATTATCTTTATTTTAAGCAATGTTTTTCTTTGCAATGTGTTTTAAGACTTTGTTTTTGTAAGTGAGATATGGAAAATGTGAATAGAGCCAAAATAGCCAAAGTTTGCACTAAGTTTGCTTTTACTGTTTTTACCTCCTGGGCGGTTCTCTTCTGCCAGGTTTTATATGTCTAAAAGCGGTACATTGATTTTCATGAAAAATTATTTTAAAGTATAATATAATAATATTAGAGTATATAGAGTATAAAAAAGTTTGAAACACAAAATCATGTCAAACTAATAAATTATTATTTTTTTTTTTTAAATCTTCAAATTAAAAAATAAAATAAATAAATAATAAACTCATACTCTTATATTATACTGTAAAATAAATGTTCATGAAATACAATGTACAGCTTTTAGACATATAAATCTAGTGTATTGCATTCAATACAGTTGGATTTGAATTTCCTGCCACTGAACGTCTGCACACAACGACGTCACCTGGAATTTACTGGTGACTCATCAAGTGCAGAGAACACTGGCCGGAGGAAGAGAGAAGACACGAAGGACGACGGAAGATGCTGGTGGATCAGGTAAGTCTCGATTTACTAATGTTTCCCAAAGGTTTAGCTCCCCCGAGTGTGAATTGGGATTACCGCTTCCAGCTCCTTTATACTACCCCGAGTCACACTCGGGGTTACTGCCCAGGAGGTTAAAAGGTTTCCTTTTAGGCACCCAAGGCATGGTGACTATGCATGCCAGGCTTACACAGATTTAACAGAATGCCAAGCCAGGAACACTTTATATTGCATGAAGATGCCACCAGATCTATTTTCTTCCTGGATGACTATGCAGTAAGGCTGGAAGTAGAAGTGACGTTGTCTCTGACCACATACTCATACTGTACATGTTTCTTTAGCCATGCCGACTATCAGGCAGCACATGAGCTCATTATCTTACTGCAGGAAGAACTTGTTTAGAGCTCAATAACACACACAATATGCCCCTTCCCTCAAGACCATCTATCATGACTAACTATCAGGCCAACATTTTGACCTCAGCCAGGAGAAGCCAGTGTGACCTGTCTGGAGGATAACGCTTGTTATTCCTGGGCTCTCAGGGAAAAAGGGAAGGTGGTCCTTTATCCTCACTTCGGCTGGTTGACCAAAATCCAACTGGCTGGAGAATGAATCGTTCTTTTTTATTTTTCAGAAGAGTTAGAGATGACTTTTAAATGTCCCCCTCTTATTCTGAATGCAGCTACTTTAGAACTAAACATTCAGAACTGGAACAATGCTGAGAGTTCCAGGGCCATTGTTTATGGTTAACTCTAATCTGATGGGCTGAAAAGGCATTTTAAGTATCACCATTGGAAAAGTTTGTGTATTGTAGTTTGTTGCTGCTTACACATCATTTTAAATATTAACATATTTTATATCTATTTACTTGAACAAATCTAAATTTTCTATTTTCTACAACTGGAGGTAAAATTGTCATTGTGTGCTCCTAAATTATTTGAATTCAAAAATAAAGGTTTAGTAAACAGATTCACTGATATTATACAAAACAAAAAATTGCAGGTACCATAATTATGTTATATAGGATTTCTTTCAAAAAATGACATTGATTTAGAATTAATATGTGTGCACAAAGTGAAAAAACGGCTCTGGCCACAAAGGTGTTAAGGCTGAACTTCAAAGCAATCAATTCATTGTTGATTTATAGTCAGCCCTAATGGCAAAGCTTTGTTGGTAACCTGATTTTTTCTCTACTGTAGTTAAATAATAAAGGACACCTGATGGGTTCCTAGATCTGCCCTTTCCTCTCCCAGTGTGAGTTCTACTGTAGATTGGTTAACAAGAAGCTGACTTCAAGTCAGGTTCAGTTTCTTACACAAGTTGTATTTAAACATATTGAACACAGCCATAACAGTTTTGTCTAAAGGTTAGCTTTAAAATGACTATTCCCTGCTCTCTCAAAAATGTAGAGTTTTTGACTAGAGTTACTATACGAGGGGGTGCTGAGAAGTTCCTGGCTTTGCCCCCTTCCAGATGAAATAGGAAAATGAGTGTGGGAGCATATGACAACCTAATATCTTGGTATGTAACTGTGCAAATATCAGGTCTTTGCGATTCTTAAAACTGTTTTTTCTTTTAGTGAGAAGCTGTGATGGCAGAGGCACAAGCAAAGTTTCACATCGTTGGAGTTACGGGCCATCATGAAGTTTTTGTTTCTCCAGGGAAAGTCAGCAAAGGACATTGACACTGAGATGTCACCAACACTGGGGGAGAAGTTTCCTTCATACAGCACTGTCAAAACCTGGATAACTTGTTTCAAGACCGGGCATTTCACTGTGGGCGCCCCCCAACCTCAACTGACCCGGCAACCCGCGATGCTGTCCATGAGCTGATTATTGAGGACCG
The DNA here is from genome assembly GCF_032062135.1 of Pyxicephalus adspersus. NCBI lineage: Eukaryota > Metazoa > Chordata > Amphibia > Anura > Pyxicephalidae > Pyxicephalus > Pyxicephalus adspersus. The sequence continues at coordinate 67,704,738 of NC_092864.1, read as the reverse complement.
GCGAATATCCACAAAAAAGATAGCCCAGATACTTGACATCTCACGGAAGCGTGTTGGGTTTGTTATCACCACTATCCTAGACATGTACAAGCTTTCAGTAAAGTGGGTGCCGAAATGTTTGAACAGGGATCAGAAGAAGGAACGAGTTGAACCATCCAAAGCCGTTTTGGCCATTTTTGCAGCTGCACAGGACTTTTTGGCTAGGTTAGTGACTGAGGATGAAACCTGGCTCCACATCTATGATCCTGAAACCAAGGAACAGTCAAAGGAATGGCGCCACAGCGGGTCCCTGTGGCCGAAGAAGTTCTGAACCCAGAAATAAGCCAGAAAAGTCATGGCATCCGTTTTCTGGGACAAAGACAGTATTCTGTTGGTGGACTACCTACCTTAGGGCTCTAATATCAAAGGACAGTAATATGCTAACCTCCTGGGCCAGCTGAAGGAGGCAATTAAGACGAAACGCAGCAGAAAATTGAACAAAGGGTTCTATTTTTTGCAGAGCAATGCACCTGTGCACACGTCCAACGTTGTGGCTGCCAAATTGATCACCCTGGGTTCCCAATTGGTCCACCACCCCCCTCCCCCAACTCACCTGACCTGGCCCCTACGGAATATTATCTGTTCCATAAGATATTTAAATATCAAGAGTTCTACTTTAAAAATATAGTTTATATTTAGTATTATTAGTGGTATCAGGCTTAATTTGTTGAATTTTCTACTACTACGTTGTTATAAGAGCTTTGCTATACCATCATTCCTATTGAATTAATTGTAATATTTTCTTACATTTTCCTAGGTTGAATGAATAATCCAATGAAGCCTTTTAATCATGAATGGGGGAAAAATGGTGATCCCATGCATGAGCAGTGAGATCGGCACTCTTTTTTTCCCTATATACATCACCTGATCTTGTGTCTGCACAGTGCGAAATTCAGTGACGTACAAAGAAGGAGGAAGAAGGCCAAAGTGTATAGCAGCTCTTGGTGGGGGGCTGAAGGAGGATACCAGAATGATTGAGGAAACCTCCGGATGGATCGGTGGATCTGCAGGAATAAAGGCAAGTGTGTTTTTGGTTTTTGGTTTAGTTGCACTTTAGGAAATGTGAAATAGTACAATAAAACACATTTAGATCATTCCACATGCTCTGCCTGCTCAACACATGGAGCTCTTTTCACTTTGCTTTACTGATATTCAGCTCTGTGTGGTTTGTTTCTTTTTTTTCCCCAGCATTTCAAGGTTTGTGTTTGAAATTCATGCTTTTTTGGGGAGTTTTCCTAATGGACTGCAAAGAAAATGCATTCTAAATCATTTAGCCAGTATTTAAATGACCATAAAGTTCCCCACTTAAATGCTTGAAAATATCTAAAATTGCTCCAAATTAATCCTTATTATAGACATTTTTGGATGTTTTCATGCATTTATAGGCATTTTTTAGGGGTCCGTGGACATTTTCTCCTATGCATTCTCTTCTGAGCAATCTGACAAAGATTGTTTCAACACCTTTTAAAAACTAAAAACTCAAACAACGCTGTACGGGTATTTATTAGCACTTAAAAGTAATGTTAGTATAGAGTCAGTCTGAAGATTCCGTTGCACTTTTTGTTTTTGGGCAAGAGAATGACTGCAGTGGTAACTCAATAATCCCTATAAACTTTTATATATATACACACACATTTTTATATTATTTTTCAGTGCCAGGAATAATTACACTACATTTATGTTTAAAAAAACCTTTACCATTGGTTCCCTATGTTAAGTGAAGCAGAAAAACTGAAAATAAGTTGTTTAGATGGCCAGGTGTTTTGTTCATAAAACTCATATCTTGCAAATATTTCAGGCAGTGGTTGTGCTTTATATTCCATAAAGCTTCATTGTTTAAACATGCATAGCTTTAGAACCACACCCTTGACATTTGCTGGGGTCATGCAAATCATTGTCCATATGGTTCTGCTATTAGAGAAGAACTAAACATCCAATGATTATTTGTATTAAAAGTTATGAACTGAATTTCAAAGAGCCTTTTTTGATAGAACAAGCTGATGCATACTCAATCACATGAAATGGCAACATGCAATGCAATGTTTTGTTTGAAAACATCCTTTTGACATATATTTACTCAATCCACCCATAGTACTTGTGTGCAAAACAACACTTTCCAGGGTCCAAAATGTTGTCAAATATAGCCTATGCCTATATCACTCTTTGAGAGAAGAAACCAGTGGGCTGCACTATGGTTAGCCCGATGGTGGTGTGAGCCCTAAGAATGCCAAGGCGCAGAATCTAAGCAACAGCCTCGTTTTATCCAGGTTGCGGTTCTTGGGCACACCAAGGACGGCAGAACACAAGGGTGCGGTATTGAATCAGCAGGCTGAAAATGGTCAGGAAGGCTGGGGTCAAGGCAGGCTGCAGACAAGCAAGGTCAGGAACAAAGCCAGGGGTCAAGAGCCAGAAATCCAGAAAATAGAAACTGATGATATGGGAGTCACAAAAAACACAGGGGAACACAGTCTACATGGGAGAAGACAGGAGGCATGGGTGACACAGGGGTCACCAAAGTTAAAAGGAAGACTGGAAGAGACAGGGAAACAAAAGACTCACTAAATTAACCAACAAGTGAATTGGAAATGTTTAGCTGAGGTAAGCAACACAATGCACAATAACAGAGTGCTGTGTCTGAGACAGCTAAATAACCATGGACTACTATGAGACTATCTCCTGATTGACCGGCAGGAGGGGCAATGCTAATAAAACTTGGTAAAGCAGGTGCAATTGTGGTCAGAACTGGTCACATGCACAGGAGAGTGACGCTAGTGTTTTAGCAAGGAGGAGGTAAGTATGAGAGCTTATTTGGTAATTTAAGTAATTTGTCCATAAATAAATTAGCATTAGGCTGGTCTTTGAATTGCTGAAAGAAATTATTTTAGAAGAATTTGAGGAATTTCAGTAGATGGTGTTGTGACCAGATAAATTTCTATCTACTGTCGAAGAAAATAATTTCTACATTCTATTCTCAAAAGGGTTAATGAGTATTATTTCATCAAATTATGAAACATTTACCGACATCACACATTGTGCAATACATTCTCATAGTGGTTCGATTCACTATAGCCCTACAGTGTCTTGCGTTGAGCTGATCCCTCCTTACCTCACAATATATATCAAGCTTAATTGCCCATCAAAACAGATAATGCCTTAGCTATTATAAAAAAAAATGAGAAAATAAAATATATTTTGATATAAAATGACTCTGAAGGAGTTCAGCTGCTACAGTACACTTTGATATTATGTATTGCCTCTCCAGTATTTCTCCATTTCTTTTTTTTATTCCTAGTGCCCAGTACAAGTAACACAATGAAATGTTTACAAAAAAAACCCTCTCTATCCTTGCATAGGGATGGCACATTTCTTACAAATGCACATTCAGCTTTGCAAAGAGTTCTCTACAAACTCTCAAGAGATATGTAGATTTTGACTTTTTATGTAAAGTTGAATGTGCTTCCCTGCAGCACCACTCTCCAGCTTTTACCACACTGTTGATATAACAACTTCTAATAGCTTTTATTTTGTTCCTATCTAACCACACTTTTTATTACATTTAGTTTGGAAACAGCTCCTGGGATGATAGTCCAAAATATGTTGTAGTAGAGTTTTTAGTGCACTGCGATAAAATAAACTCCTGGGACTAAAAATGCCATAGCCACCTGAAAACATATCTACCCCTGAGACTACAGCTACAGACTACATAGGAAGATCCCAGTACTACGGCTAGGATTTTTTTGTGGAATAAATATTTTTTTTCAAATATTACATTTACAACATTACATTTCATTAAAATAATGCAGATTGAAAACTCTGAATTTGGAAAGTGATTGTCAGATTCTAGAAAAAAAATGTTCTGAGTGAATAGACATGCTTGTGATAGTCATGTGCATGCCGAAGATACTCTAAGCCTTATTAAGCTCTTCAAGACTCAAGAAGATAGACTTTTATCAGTGAAGCTGGGTGATCAAGCTAACCAAGAATGGATTTCCTAACAGACATTTGCTATGTGTTAGCAAATGTTTTCTGTCCTGGACCAGATCCATTCCAGGTTTGCTGTGTCACTCAGCTTTACTGATAAAAGTGTATCCTCTCCAGTCTTGAATAGCTTTAATAAATCAGGACCTCTGATTCTAAGGCTACGATATGAGCTTTCGGGCTTGTCACAAATGAGAATCTGATGTGTGCAGAGGTTCGCTATGGAAGTAAAGGGAGGAGGGTGCAGCGGTGTGCCGCTTGCTTGTTCTCCCCTTCCCCACTCCATAGAACAGAACGGTGCTGTATGTACAGTGCTTGTTCACTCATCTTTCAATCATTTGTCACTGTAAAGGACAATAATCAAGCTTTTGAGAATGTAAAAAAAGAGATACAAGGGTTCGTTATGTGAAGTTCAATTTATATATACCGTTTTACCATTTTCCGGCGTACAAGATGACTTTTTAACCCTGAAAAATCTGTGCCAAAGTCGGGGGTCGTCTTATACGCCGGGTACCAATACTTACCTGCAGCTTGCTTCATGTCCGGCGTTCCCGCGAGTCCTCCTTCACGTCCGGCGTCTTGTGCAGCTTGCGCGAGTCCTCCTGTGCAGCAACACGAGCCTGCACATGAGGACGTGAGCCTGGATTGGCTCTCCAGTGGAGAGCCTGGATTGGCTCTTTAGTGGAGAGCCTGGATTGGCTCTTCACTAGAACATTCATTAAAGGAACGCGCCCATTCATTACTTAGAACTAGTACTGTACTGTTCCTTCTGCCTCTCAGTTCTCGCACAATAGCGACATCTGACAGGCAGAAGGAACAGTACAATACTGGGCATATAACACAACCCCCAACTGATTGGTTAGAGTGGGGGGTCGTCTTATACGCCCAGTCGCCTTATACACCGGAAAATACGGTAACCTTACATTTCTCATGTTAGATGTACACAGTTTAAATGTTTTAATATTTTGCAACAGTTGAAATTGTATTACCCTGCTTGTTTCTCAAAACCAATATAATCAAGCCTAAGACTCTCCTACTGCTTCCCACTTAAATGGCGGCCTGCATCTGTAAGCTATGCTTTTCTATTTAGGGAATGCATTGCACTTTATTAAGCTGGCCGGAGTCTGTTTGATGGCCCACCAGTATGATAACAAGCATGCTTAAAACAAGGCAATCCCTAATTTCAGATCACCTAATATTTGGGAAACCTAAAATAAAATAAACCCACTGGATTTGCTGCCAATTTTACACTTGTTATGATACATTTTTCATCCCTATAGCTAAACAGACATAAACTAGTTAAAAATACATTACAATGAATTTTTGGACCATAAGCCTTAAATGTGTTGTCAACATGTACATGTACAAGATGTCAGGAATTTATAATTTATGGTAAGGCATTGCAAGGTTACTAGCACAATAATGTCCCTCCATTGAGGGTAAAAGTGTTATATACTTGTATTATGTAAATTTAACAACTGTTTAGTTTAAAAGAATATCCTGCTGTTTAATTACTTGAAATCCTTTGTGTGAGTTCTTGGCTTAGAAAATCACAACCTCGAGTTATTTCCTATTAAAAGGACAGAATTTTTAAATTACAACCAAGACACAATACAGAGAAGATCTATTTCCACTAGCCCAACAATAAATAGCAGCAAGGTTATATCTTGTTCTTTGTTTTCTCATGCTGCTTTTGTTAATCAAAAGATGACTATCAGCTTTGGTTTATGTTAATCTTCAGGAAGCTTTCTAAACTAATACCCATGTGTTTCCTTAAAGGAAATTACAACAACTTCAAAGATCACTTACTAATTAAACCCTTTAACACACTTTCCTTTGGAAACACACTTTAATATCAGAAGTTTTCATAATTATTAATATGTTGTTGTCATTGTACACAGCTCGGTTCATAATCCTGGTGTTTGATGCTGGGGTGTTTACTAACCCAATCTTTAAGGCCAACTTGAGTTTTAGTAATTAAATGTGCAGAGCTGACATCATTGCAATCCCAGCAATGTGGATGAATCACCTGTGAGGATGTCCACAAAACTGCTGGAATGATTTCTAGCTAGTAGCTGTAACTGTTTCTGTTCTGTATGATTAATGCCATCTTAGAGTCAGCAACAAATTATTTGAAGCTTCCACCGGCAACAATAAACAGTTTAATATTTGACATACCTAAGATACCATCTGAAGTTAGGATGCTAGGTATTGTATCTATGTTATCTAACAAATGCTTCTAGTTTAAACTATACACATCAGAACATAGTTTTAATTTTTTTCAAAATGTCATAATAGAAAAGCTTTGGGATAGAGCCTTTTAATCTCAGAGAATGAATTTTTACTGCTAGACAGTGCTCACATTATTAATATTGATATTAATTTTAATATTAATAATATTAATAAACAGGATTTAGATAGCGCAAACATTACTCAGTGCTGTACATTAAAGGGGGTTGCAAATGACAGACAGATACAGACAGTGACATAGGAGACCCTGCCCCGAAGACACCAATGACAATGGTGAGGTACAGTGAACTGGTATGACATAAACTAATGATATAGTATAGTTTAAACTGGCAGATAGTAAAACCAGCAATGTAAAGGGGAATGCAGGGTTACATTTTGCTTATTAGACCGCAGCTAAAACTACTAATGGGCATGATTTATTAAAGCTCTCCAAAGACTTCAGAACATTGACTATTATGGAAGAACCTGGGTGATCCACTAAACCTGAAATGGATCCAGTTCACAATGGAAAACATTTGCCAACTATTAGCAAATGATTTTAGGAAATCCATTCCAGGTTTGCTGAATCACCTAGGTTCTCACATGATGATAACCTTCTCCAGGAACTTGTAATCCATTGTGTTCCTCTGTTTAGTGAGGAGGAGCGGATGATGGGATGATGGCCCTTACTTATTAAAGCTCTGCTAGCCTGGAGAGGATACCCTTTTATCAGTGAAGTGAGTAATCCAGCAAACTTGGAATGGATCTGGTCCAGAATACAAAGCAAATAGCTAATTACCTTGAATGAATCAATTCCAGGTGTATCCTCTCCAGCCTTGGAGGGCTTTAATAAATCAGGCCCAAGAAGAGGGGCTGCTGAAATTGAATTCCTTTTTTGTTATAAATGGCCCCTGGGAGTCCACAAACCCCAAACTTTTTAAAATGGGTTCAAGTCTGGGATTTGGGGACTTTCAGGGGTCATTTTGAACAAATAAACACTACTTTCACTCATTTAAATTTTTATCTTAGCACATTTTTACCACCTGATGTGTATGTATTACCAGTGTAGACTTCTAGGAGAAGGTTGATCATGAAAACCTGACACCAGCCTTACTCTTTATTTATTCTACACAATATACCTCTTGACGCAGCTCTTTTCTGCCGTTACCTTTACTGATACAGTGACCTATGTGGGAAGATGTGAGTACCATACCACCTGAAACACAGATGTAAGGTATATTTTAATAAAGTCTAAGCGATCTCAAAATACCTGCTTAAAAAATTCTCAGAGATTGCTTAAACAATAACGCAACTGATAAAACAGGTAAATCTGCTGCCTGCTATTTAGCAATTGCAGCAGATGTTTATAAGTCAGAAAGTCCACCTTAGTCTGAGTTTCTGTAATCTGTCTTTCCTCTGTCCATCCTATTTATTTATTTACTCTTGTTTATATAGCCCTGACATACTATATATCACTTTATAATGATTGTCCATTGTCATGTTACTAGCTGTCCCTCTGAGGGACTCACAATATAATGTCCCTACTATAGTCATAAGTCATTAACACAGTCTTAGGCCAATTTTAAGGGTGAAAGAAAAATTATTATAAATAATCACACAGCTCTTAGCAATATATTTATTATCAAATAAAAGAATTAACAAATATACCATAATTATTTAAGAGAAGCTAAAGAATGTTTATAACAGGACTCAGCAATCTCCGGCCTTTAGGTCAGATATGGCCCAGCCCAAGGGTGAGCAAACTTTTTCAGCTACTAGGCCATTTTAGGAGGTCAAGAAGGAACACTAGGCGGGACTCCCTCTCGAGTCCCACGCTAATGGCTCTGCCCCCCACCAGGAACGCCCCTGAAGGGGAATCCCTCGCCTCTGCAATGCATATGGAGGTGAGGGAATGTTCCCTTACCCTGGCGGTGGAAGTGTTAACGCCGGCCGTGGTAAATAGGGAAGGGAGGCATAACAAAAAGGCTCAAAAGCGGCTCCAGAGCCACAGGTTGCCGACCCCTGCCAGCTGGGATTAGGCCGGATCGACCAGGGGGGCATTAGGCCGGAACGGACTACTGGCTAGGCCATATCTGGCCTAAAGGCGAGAGTTTGCCTACCCCTGTCCTAGCCGGTAGTTTGTTCCGGCCTAAGGCCTCCTGACCGCATGTGGCTCTTGGGCCTCCTCTTGCTGTGGCTCCCCTATTTACTGCCTAAATAGGGAACGCCCTCTGAAGGGTAATTCATCTCCTCCGCAATGCATATGGAGGAGAGGGATTTCCCTTCCGGGAGTGTTCCTGGTGGGGGCGGAGTCATTAGGGCAGGACTCGGGAGTAAGAGAGAGTCGGGCTTAGTGTGCTCCTGCCCACCCCTGAAATGGCTTAGTGACCACAAAAGTTTGCCTACCTCTAGTTTATAAAGACAAAGTAAAGTGATACAATATGCAAAAAGTCTGTCCGCGTTATCCTGTAACCAGACTGGGCTCCAAAAGAAGAGAGAGAGAGATTGAAGTCTGTTGTCCCTTTTTTTATAGCCAGAACCCCATATCATAGTATGGCATGATCTTTCTGCTCCATTATATGTTATCTTCCTTTCTGTTTCTTTGGTTCAAACTCCTAGTTGGATTCATCCTGCTAGATTTGTCCTCCGAGACATTTCAAGGTCAACCCCCAACAAGGCTCACCAAAAGTCAGTCTGAATTCAAGTGGATTATATATAAAATGTTAAGTTTAACTGATGTTGTGCACATTAGGGGAAGCCAGTTAACCTAACTTCATGTTTATGGGATGTGGGGGTAAACTGGAGTGCCCAGAAGAAACTCCTGCTAGCATGGCTAGCATAGCTAGCATATAATCTTCTGGCACTGCAAAGGCAAGAGTGCTAGTCACTGAGCCAACCACCCCACAGGCAAACCAGAATCTGATTGGTTAGAACAGAGAGACTGCAGGAGTGTATGTTAATAAGTAACCTGCATCACAATTATTTTTAAAAGGGGATTGTGGATTAACCCCCCTAACGGTAATCCTGAGTCTGACTCAGGGTCGATTTTACTTGCAAAAAGCGGTAATCCCGAGTCAGACTTACCCAACCCTGACTCGGGTCAGACTAACCCTGACCCGAGTCAGGGTTACCTAAAAGCAGGATAAAAACCCACTTACCTTGTTCCTTCGCTGTCCCCCGGCGTGCTGCTGGTCCCCGCAGGTCCTGGGGATACGTCTGCCTCCTCCAAATCCAGCCGCGAAGTGCAGAGACGTCCTACGGGGATTCCCAGTGACGTCGGTACATGCATTGGTGCAGCCGGCAGCCGGCACTTAGCAGTGGGTAAATTCAAATAGTTTTGTATTGGATTCAATACAAAATAGCTGTATTGAGTCCAATACAAAGAAATATTCATATAATATTTATATAATTATATTATATATGCTGCTGTACAGATATATTACATTATATATTATTTTTTATTTTTTAAAAAGATTTTTGTGTTTTTTTTTTAAAGTTTATTATTAAATTTATTAACTATTAGACATGTGTTGGTGAGTTATGCCTAAGAATTAAATGTCTACAATGTAAAATAAATTTCCATGCAAAAAGTTGTACCGCTTTTTGCATGGAAATACGGCCAGAATCAGACCGCTAGGGGGGTTATTAAATCACTAAACTAAATCAATGCCTGAAAAACTGAACCCCAAGTGAATTGTGCTCCCTTGGTGCACAATGTTATATACCTTTAACACCTCTTTTTACAGATAGTATACAATGCAATGTTACTTCATTTATTTTAAGCATACAAAGGAGCAATTAGTGGGGTAGTTAAGAACAATTATTTTACTTTTACTGCTTTACCATTGCATATAGTTTATATAACACACATTCCTCCGATATCTAACTAGTAGTCATTTGTGAAAACAGTGCCAATATTTCAAGGGAAATGAAATAGGCTTGGCAACGGAATAGGAAATTTATTTAATGGTCGTTAAGTGAAGTTCTAGGGGTTTGGAACAAGACAGTTTAAGAAGTATAAAGTACAGTATTTATGTGGAACACCTTGTGCACCAGCTAACTTATCACACCAGGAAAGAGTTGCTGTATGGCATACATCATAACAACATTATTGTACATTGAATTACATTCCACTTAAATCACAACAGTACTTATATTTTGAGCAATCAGGGCTTAGCAGAAATCAGCATTTTGCTAGTTCAGTTGATAAGTTCTTTGCAGTTCTTTACAGCTTGACAAGCTCAATAAAATGCAAAATTATAACTTACTGCAATTTATTAAAGCTCTCCAAGGCTAAGGAAGGAGGATACACTTCCCTTTGAAGCTGGGTGATCTGGAATGAAGTTCTTAAAATTCATTTGCTATGTGCTAGCAAATGTTTGGAATCCTGGACCAGATTCATTCCAGGTTTGCTGGATAACCCAGCTTCGCTGATAAAAATGTTTTCTCTCCAGGCTTGGATTGCTTAATTAAACAGACCCAATGTGTTGATGGTTTCTTCTGTACCATAGGGGTGACATTAAAAAGTTGTCAGTTCTGTTTCTATTGGTTTTCAAAAGAATCTTTTTATGTTGACATCTTCTGTACTTGAGCCAAGTATAGAAAAGAGAGGAGACGTAATGGGAGCAGAGGGTTCATAGAGAAAAGGCAGCAAAACACAACTGTAGATTGGGGGGAAAGAAAATGAAATGTTATTGTAGAGAAAGTAGGCAGTGGGATCAGATAAGTGAAAGAATTTATTAAATGGAGTGTGTATGTGTATTTTGTAACACTGGATTGTAAAGCTAAAGTAGGCATTGAGAATCAGATGATAGGTTGTGTGTTACAGGTATATTAACAATCCAGTTCCCTTTTATGTCACCCTTGCGGTGTTCCAAGATTGCGGTAGGAGGTATACCATCCTTCTGTTGAAACAAAAAAGTGGATGTATACTTTAGGTTGCCTGTCTAATTATCTAAAACAACCTATAGCTTTCCATATCTTAGCGGATCGTAGCAGAGCAAGAACAGCAATGACCATGAGAAATTTGAATTCAGTAAGCTGTTCTTTGCTCATGGCACAAATGTTTTTATTCCCAGCTCTTCCTGCATTGGGAAACTTGCTGCAACAAATTTCTTAGATTGGTAAATGTTGTTGTGTAAAAGTGGTGATTTACCTGCTCCTATTCATGTATAACCAGGGGTGTAGTGGGGTGGGCATGCCATGCCCTCACTTTTTTTGGGACCCCCATATAAGATCTCCCTGCGTGCATGCCACTGATAGCCTTCACTTTTACCGTACACCCCTGTGCATAACTCATATCCAAAGCCTAATACATAACCTAACTTTAATCCTTAGTAATTTTTTCCTCCTAAACCTACAATAATATAAACATTACCATAAGTGAATATTTTTCTTCTCAACACTAAAATCGTATTGAGCAAATACAGTAGGCTCTTGCCTACCTGGCTGGAGTTGATCTGGCCTTCGTACTATCTAGCCAAGTGTGAAGGCTGGGAAAAAAAACCCCCTAAAATAAAATGCCGGGGCGGTATGAGCGTACGTCTGCTGCGGTCCTCCTGCATGGCGCATGTTGAGACGTTCCTGCTGTGCTATCCGGAACTGTGCCAGATGACCGTTGGTGCGGCAAGAGGAAGGCTGGCCTGTGTGTGGAGGTGAGTATTATACTTTATTATAGGAACTCCGGACTATCCAGTTTTTTTGTTATCCGGACTACCCTTCCGCCACATTAGTCCGGATAGTCCAAAGTCTACTGTATTACGCTCAGCCAAAAATTGTTTGTTTTTTTTTGGCTTGGTATCAGATATAAATTACTGAATTGACTGATTTATAAAGTTCTGATTTGTTTTTTTAAAAGTCAGGCACTGCAGGCCTGTAGCAGGCAATCTGGTATGCCTGTCAATAATATTATCTTCTAATGCATTAAATATTCTTCTGTAAACAGGGCTGTATTCAAAAGTTACCCGTGGCACTTCACTGTGATAATTGGTCGCCTTTTTCTGCAAGAGAGGATCTTGGCTTTGGCAAGGTGAGAACCAATCACCACCTGGTGTTCTTGTCTGTTTGACTTTTAGTTTTATTTGGCGCCTGAACCAGATAAATGCCTGAGAATAATAGCATTTATACCATGGTAAAAATAAACCTAGGAAAATTCAGTGTAACCTATGCCCGCTTGGAGCTTTCTTTATCTGCTGTAGTCCTGGGTGCCTCTGCAGCCAGCCTACCACACAAACTTTCACCCATTTTGGTTTGACTTCTGTTTTATTTAAACAAGCATGTAGCACCAATAAAATACATTGCTGAATTTTTTACCAAAGCGTCTAGATGCAGTAAATGTCAAAAAGAAAACCACAAAATCTTTACTTATTGGTAAATGACACAATCAATCCTAAAGTGTAATTATACCCTATTAGCAAAAAACGAAGTATATCTGCTGACCTCAACATTTACCTTCCCATTTGTCAACTATCAGCCTCCCATTACTGTCATTTTGGTTACTGTTTGAGTATGTAGTTTCCTTATGGAAGATTGGAAAAGTGTTTATTACTACTTTAAATAAATGTTTTCCATGCTGCTGGTACTGCAAACAAACCAAATTTTAGTTTATAGTTTTTGTTCTTACCATGAATTATCCAGTATTTGCCAAAAGTTTGAAATATTATTCGGATAATACAGATGTTAATATTAGCAAACAAGTCTGCTGTACTACTGTTACACATATGATACCTTCCTAAGAAAATATAAACATTATTACATATGAAATTATATATATATATATATATATATAGTTCTGCAAATAACTGATACATTTTGAGACTGGTTTTCATCACATCATCACAGTAGGAGTGACAACTAGAAAAACAACACTTGTCTGTTAACAGAAGCCGTTATTTTTACATTGCTGAAATAGCTGCAGTGTTGTAGTGGATAAATTTAGGAACATCAATATTTAATTACATTTAAATTGAACCTGACCTGTCACAGTCAATGAGATTTTAATCTGAAGATGTACTGAACTTCTCTATCCCAGAGGGCAAACTGTGTACTCTGGTCACATGCAATTTGTCTTTGATAATTTGTCAAGAGTAATTAGGTTTGGTAGCCTATTATGCAACATTTATTAATTTTAAATAAAACATTATGCAATTCTTTCTATAACTAACGTAATTCTAGAGCCAGAACTTATCCAAAGGGATATTAGATCAATTATATCTTTTTAATTAATAAAATGTAAATATTAGGTGATGGTAAAGGTTTTCTTATGTGAAATATTAATCAAGTGATCAACTGGAGGCAGGTGAATCCCCTAGATACATGTGTATTAAGTGACAGTGATTGATTCACCACCACCAGTGTCGTTTAGGGAAAGTAGCATTTGCTGCTATATAAATATGCTTTTATGTTAATACATTAATTTTATGCAATTTTTTTTTTACATTATGTTATAGGTAAGCCCCTACTCTTGAAATCGGGTGCCGAAACGGGAATATATAAAAGCAGGAAGAAATCATTATAAACATAAATGATATAGAAATTAGAATGTTCTTACTGGCCTGTAACACATTCACCCAATTTCTAGTGCAAATACTACATTCTCAGTTTGCATTTTACTTAACACATCAAAGTAATTCTACATCTGTGGCTTTTACTGCAATAAAGTGCATTAAGCAACGTGCAACATTCTTTAGTGTATGTTTAGCCAAAATGTTTTTTTCTTAGTTGTGAATAGACTGGAAAGGAATTAAAAGACATGACCACTGTTTTACTGCTGAGTATAGAGAAAATGTAGAAAAAAATATAGAGTATAGATAGAAAGTATAAAAAATAGCAAGCAATTAGTCACTAAGGTATGAAATGTGGCAAACCAAAATTGAAGTTCTACACCAAACATATTCCCCTCATTGGTGGCCAAAGGTTGTAGATTGTAGTTCTAACTATACAAGAAGAATGGTATTTATGGACACACATACAATATTGTTAAAAAGCATAAAAAAACTATATTTACGTACAACACACTGACATAAATTTTATTATAAGTGTATTTTTAAGCGTAACTGTAAGCATAATGTTATAGCTAGGGAGTTTGTTATAGTGGCATTCATTGATAGCTCCCTGAGTGCCGATTGTCATGCTCCGGGAGTCCACTGACTTTGGGGACCCATGGTGTATGTGAGAATTACGTCACCCGGAAGGGCCGATTTAAACTGCAGAACTGTTAAAGCTCCTTAAAGTTTGGATCGACTCTACAAGGTGGTTCACCGACTGCTGCACACTCAGCTTCAGCAGTCATGTAAATCTCCTTTTTGCTGTAGAATATAACCACTTTTACCCCTGTTTGGCTTAGAAGCCTTTGCTGTAAACCTCACAATATCTAAAATAATGTTTATTTTTACTTTACTTTCTCTTTAGAGATATGGAGTTGTTACATGAAGATTGATCATACCCTTTAATTGATATTTTACATGCCCATTGATTTTGGCAATCATTCCACGTGCTATAATTGGCTGGAAAAAGTGGCTTAAAAGCTGTATGTGTTGATAAAGTTTCCTTGAATTAATACCTGGAATCTCGGTGTGAGTATTACACAAAAATTGACATTTATTTAGTCATCATGATGCGTATATATTTCTCTTGCTATACTAATTGTTTTGGTAATTCTAGATGTTGATCTGATGTCACTTTCTCTTGAAAAAGCAGTGATTAAGCTGTAAAACGCGTTGAGAATGTCTACTCTAATATATACCTTCAGGAAAGGAGTGTCTTCTTTAATACCTATGATATAGTCAACATGATAGAAACCATTGGAATATATTTATTCATCTATCAATCTGGCACATTTTTATCTGTCAATCTGATATCTGTTGTATCTTGATGTTTTGGCAACTTTTAGTCTGATAAGTATGTTGTATTTTGATGGGTTTATGTCAATATGTTGAAAATAAAAGTATTTATGCTTTTTAACAAAAATATTCATATGTGTCCATAAATCCAAGGTTTCCAAAGAAAAACAAATCTTTTTCTTTTGTGTGGCAATAACAAACAAACAAAAACAATTTAAAAAAGTCTACGCAAGCCAATACATGATTAGGTTTGAAATAAAAAAAAAAAAAAAGAGAAAAGCTTGAAATGATCCGGATAGGACAGCATATGCATTAGTGTTTACAACTGGATAATAAATAACAACAAACAAGTAATCAAACATTAGGGGAGGAAGGTTCTTCCTATATTTGGCTTTCCAAAATATACCTTTTTCCACTGTTGGACTGGACAGTGAATGTTAAAGTCACAGGCGGCTAGAGATATTTGTCAGAGATCTTTTTAAAGAAAGAACAATATGCAATCATGCACATATGCATTAGGCATGTACACATGTCTATATATATATATATTTTTATGTATATATATATTTTATTCCAAACAACATGATTTTAACCTCTAGCCACTGAGAAATGTAACTGCTTTTTGCTCATCACCAGCATATTAATTTCAGTGAGCTGTAATCAAGATGATTGCCTACAAGAGGTTAAACCACTTAACAAAATGAGATTAAAATTGCACATGCTGTTTAGCCTGAAGACTTGTATTTGCAGCAGCTGGAAGGCACAGGCTGCCAGATTCACTAACACTCCCTGAAATCTTTAGCCTTGACTCACGTGTGCTGTGCGCAGATGTAAGGGCTGATCACTAAGATCTGTCCGCTGCTCTATGAACTTGCAGGAAACAGCGGGAAACAGGGTGTAACTTTGCCTGATGACAGAGTTAGCTCAACAGGAAAGTTAAAGATATAAGGTGGAAAGAAAATTCATGGAAATAGAAATACATTACTTGAATTTTCGGAATGTACAAAAAAAAAAACCGCCATCTGCATTTGAAGAACAGAGAAATGAAATAAATGTAATCCAATAACGTTTATAAATATGGGATAATGAAATCTGGTAACTTAGGCTCCCATTATGTGAACCTGTACAGATCGTACACAATAAATTATTTACATATTTTGAAAGAGCTGTAAAAGTCCTTAAAAACAAACTCTCATTCACATCTGTATTGCTAGTTGCAATTCTACAAATTTTGGCTCCTCTTATGACGACTTCTGTGACATCTACTCTCACTGCTATGTTATCAATGCCATTTTGCAAATTAAAATTACACTCAACTGATCCCGTTCTGTGCTTGCGTAAGATTGGGCTATTGGTCACATACATTGGGCACGTGCAGTATAAGATCACGCACTTCTACCAGTGCCCTGCGCAGAGTCCCACAGTCTCCTAGGATGTGACATAGGTATCCCAGGAGTCTGCCAAAATACTCATCAATCACTGTGGTGAGGACAAAAGATATAAATATTTTTTTTTTAATAAATTTATTTTATTTTAATATAGGTTCACTTTAACAGAAGTACCTAACTCCAATTTTCGAGGGCCACAAGCCAGGATTTGTATAAAAATATGGTCATTGTACAATTCTTATATACTTTTTTTCTTTAAAGTTCAACTGGAGACAAGAAGAAATACACTATTACATTTTAACATTATGCCACACATACTTTTTTTTACATAAAATGTCACAAAAAAATTGCATAAAAATGAAAAATTTGGCTATGACTTGTTTGGCCTCTGAATTTTGTCAAGGCAATGCAGTTTGTTTAAGATTGGTAAAACTGGTCGGTATGACATCCATTCCTGGGTAAACTACTATTCAAAGTAGTAAATGTAATTTCTCTTTGGCCTATTAAATTGACATACTGTGAGCAACATTTTCTGATACAGAAGTGTAGAGTATAAATAATATCATACCAGTAATTTAAATTTAGCATATAATGGGGAAATGCCCTTTAGTGTCTGAGGCTTTGGGCTTGTGTCATTGGTTTGGCATTATTATGAGATACTTCTGTTATCATTCAAAAGTAATTGACAGATGGTTACAGTTGACTTTGACTAAGCCCTCTCACCCCCAAGCTGATTAACCAATGGGGCCAATCACAATATTGGACCAACAGAGAAGCTCAGAATGGAGCAGGGCTACGCATACCTTGGAAATTGAAGATTTGCACATAGCCTAAGTTTCTCTATCTCTAGAACTTATCATTTTAAAATGTACTTTTAATGAATATCTTCCTTAATATTTTTTTCATCAAATGCCCAGATTGACTTTCTCAGATTTGTGATAGCTCATTTGTGATTTCATTTAGGAAAGGTAAAAACATGGAGCTGTGAATATGGACCAGTAGGCAAGACTTCCATATGTAAATCTGAAAGGGTTTTAAAAGATTATATACAAGAATATATGCTGATCTTAATACAGTGCATTAGCTCTTTACAAATTGTAATTAGTTTCGTTTATCCAAATGTTAGAAATGTCCACAAATTCCAAAGTTTAACTCATAGTAGTTTTGTAGGGAGGTTACCACGTTAGCATATCTTTATACCTCATTTATAAAGTGAACTAAAGTTATTTATGTGTAATTAATGTTTAGAACTGGGATTCATCCTTTATTGCTGTGTTCCTTTTGGGGAGACTTACCTTCTCTATTCCCCCCAAAAAAGGGGAAATCAGTTGAGGGGAACATTTGTTCTGGTGGCAAGAGGGGATCAGATAAACCTTTTGGAAAGAAATACCAAAACAAATACCTTCAAGGTAAGATCACAAGGTATCATTTTAAAAAACTATTTGAATTATTTTTGAAGTTACAATAATATTTTAGACTAATAAAAAAATTTATTGTAAAGCAACCCTGTCACATTTTTTTAAAAGATGAAAACAGGTCGCCAATAAACAGATAATACTCACTTGAGATAATACACACCACCAAACTCTCGTCTTGACAAGATAATCATGCATAGAACAAGCACATTTCATTGCTAAACCCTATTGTTATAGTAATGATGCAGTTGCTTTTTCTAAAGACATTAGAACGTATTGTATGAAGTACACAAGTTCATATCCATTTAATTATACAATTTAATTATACAAGGGAAATTATACTCATTTCATTATGTTTTTTTTCTTAAGAGTCAACTCCAACAAATCTTCAACAGTATCTCCAATTATTCACTGGCCTTTTGTATTTCTCTTTTTTTATAGTGTTCTAAGTACAAGAGGGATTTGACATGGGCTTCCATGACATATTTCGTGAAAGATCAACTCCCACTCCTGATGTAGTTTGATTGAATTATATACTGGCCTTTTGTATTTATCTTCATTATAGTCTTCTAAGAGGTATTTTACTCACTCCATTGTGTCTTCCTTGAACAGTCAGCTCTAGCTTATCTTTTGTAGCATCTTAACAGAAATTTACTGCCTTTGCAGATCCTATTTTTTGTCTCCTTAGAGCAAGAGTTATTACTTTTAATTTGACATATTTTTAACAGTTAGTCCAACATTTTGTCTGTAGTATCTGTATAAAAGATATTGTTATTTCTGCTTTGTCAGTCAACACTGATATATATTTTGCGATTTTATAATAAAACTATATACCCATTATTAGCTGTCAACCTTAATAAAGAATAATTATACCTGGAAACGAAAGCCTAGTTGGGTTGATTGCAAATAAACTTTAAAGTGTATTTAAACCCAATAAGAAAAGTGTCATTGCAGCTTACTGGTGGCTGCAACAGTTTTCTTCCTCCAGGCTAAAAACTGTGCTTATCTGTCCAGTGATCCTGTGCTGTGCACCATCGCAGTGTCAAACACTTGTTGTTCTGTCCAGCGATGTCATTGGCAGAAGCAAGGAGAACTAAGAAAAAGGAGCCCCTGCTTCCCTTTAGCTGTGCAGCCTAAGATGTATTTTATCGGCATCCCCGGCACACAGCGTGAGGCTGTGCACAGCTGACGGGGATTTTAATGGCAGATTAGTTCCTGACTCTATCCTGCGCTGCCTATGGCTGCTGGGATTTATAGCCTCTCTGCTCCCAGTCACCAATGCCTGTTGTAGCGTTAAGCTAGGCTAACATGCGTCTGGTGTATTAATTAATCTGATTTACTGTTGGTGACACTTCCTGTTTTTGACCCCACAAGTTTATGCTGCCTTGACTGACCTTTTGCCTGTGACCTTGACTCTGCTTTTGTCTTCTATACTTTGTCTGGTAGACTGTTTACCTGTGAATAGTGTTGGTGTTCGAATTTGGGTTGTCCTTTTATTTGACCCGAAAATGGCTGTTTGACGTCAGATAGACCCGACCCGAAAAACATGGGATTCGACGGCGCAATTTCGTGCGTTAAAAAATGTGTTAAAAAAAATTTAAAAAATATCTTAAAGTAATTTATTGAATGTGTGTGATTTGTGTAACTCACTTTTATTTTTTTACAGGCTATCCCACAATGACAGGATGATTGCCACGGCTGCACAGCGGTGGGAATCCTCCTGTCAGTTTGGGATCCCCGGGCACTAGAGGTTAAATGGGACAAGTTTCCCCATTCATCACAAGCGTCATCAGGATGTTCCTTTCCCCAGCCAATCACAGAGCACTAGAGGTGAATGAATGGGGAAACTTGTCCCTATTTAGCCTCTAGTGCCCTGGGGATCTTCTCAATGAATGCGGCTGCGGCTGAGGAAAGGTAAACCTTGATGACAGCTCAAGTGTCATCAGGATTTTCCTTTTCCCAGCCAATTACAGAGAACTAGAGGTGAAAGAATGGGGAAACTTGTCCCCATTTAGCCTCTAGTGCCCCGGGATCTTTTCAATGAATGCGGCTGCGGCCAGCATTCATTGAGAACAGTGTGCGAACCGTGGCACTAGTGGTTAATTAACCTCTAGTGCTGGGGATCTTCTCAATGAATGCAGCTGGGGTCGCATTAATTGAGAACAGATTGTGATCCATGGCACTAGAGATTAAATGGGGACAAGTCTCCCCATTCAAAACCTTTAGTGCTCTCTGATTGGCTGAGGAAAGCTTTCATCAGGCAATCAGGGAGCAATATTCCAATTCCTGGATAGAGTTTCTCTATCCAGGGACACAGGACTCCCTGTGTTCTTGGATAGAGAAACTCTATCCAAGAACACATACATCTAGTAAAGGGCTACAAAAGCAATCAGAGGAATTCTCCCACCATTGACTTTAATGGTGTTCGAATTCGGCATTCGGTCACCCGAACAATATCTCCCTCTTCGATCGATTAGCTGTCGAATCAAATAGTGAGATATTCGACCAGGCTCTTGATTCTGATTTCTGGTGGAATCATGGTATTGCATTATCTGTGGGCCCCTAGTCCTTTGCCAGCCTTTCCCCAGACACCATGCCTTGTGCACTAAGGGGTAACCATGTGCTGAGAAACACAACCAGTCTTCCGAGGCTGAGTGGAGCTTGCTATAGGTGAGAACTGCAGTGTTAGATTGGGGGACTGGTGTGTGGTGAGTACTGTTGCTGGACCAGGGCCTTACAAGAACATTTTCAGTAACAACAGAAAATACCTGTTGATATTGAGCAAAGTGCTGTGTTTTTGTTCCTGTAAATTAAACTGAAAATACAAGCAATGTTATCTTTTATAAACTGCCATTCGTACATGTTTAAAGTTCACCTTGAGGATAGCTTGGCCATGTCTTCCCTAATACAAAGACAAAAAGAATGCTATTCCCAGGATTACCTGTTGAAAATAAAAACACCTGGAAAAAAAAACAAATATACCTGCCACATATAATGATTTGTAAATTGCAATCTATTACAGTTTTATTTTAATTACAGTAATTAAAGTATTATATTTCTTATCACTAGTTCTAATAAAACTATTTTTCTTACCAGTGAATTTCTTCTTTTCTCATGATGTTCCTATCAAACAGACATCTCTAATTTATTTTACTATTGTCATGGTATAATTATATTATATATTGGTTGTAGTAAGAGTTTATTGACAACCCCGTAATAACGAAAACAAAAATATACATCTAGTTTCAATCCTTATTTAAGTTGGGAAGGATGGAACCAGAAAGAATGGTTTTTGTTTTTTTTTGGAAAACAAACTTAAATTTGATGAGAATGAGTTAATGAGTGTGTTATAGGCATTGTGACAATGGATGAAGGGACTCCTTTTAATTGAAAGAAAAATAATCCAATATTAATGCAGAAAAAAATATAGAAGAATCTTGACTTTTTAAGGAGCCTTATTTATATTTTTTGTATAGAATTACACAAAGGTAAAACAGCCTGCCTTGCAATCTCCAAAACAAACATACATAGCTTTTTACACTCTCTCTCTTCCCCCTTAACAAGCTCCAAACTCTGCAACTGTTCCTTTGCATTGTCATGCACACATATAGTCCTAATTATCTGGAGATGGTGTAAACCATGGATGCCACATTTCATAAAATGTACTTTGGCAGGAAGAGTACTATTACAATAGGCATATGAAACTGTATTTGAAGCCAGAGAGCTATTCCAGCACATAATTACTTTCCTGGCATAAAATAACTGCAAACAAAGTAGGGTCCTTGAGTGAGTACCCTGTAGCCAATACATGGTCATTTTTTAAAGCCAGAAGACAAACCTTTGGCATATAAGGAATAATACAGGCTCTCTTGGATCTCAGAAATGAATGGATTTTCTGCCAATACCTCCAAATAGCAGGACAAAGCACACAAACATGTATAGTATTTGCTAAAACATTCAGCAAAGTCTAGTGAGCCCATTTTAGGTAACATTCATAAGAAGAAAATTGGATACAAGAACTTTCGATACAACAATTAGTAACCAGCTGATTAGAAATTTTCATTAAATTTGGTTCCCTTTGATTTATATCATCATATAAATTTGGTTCCTTTAAATATTAGTCACCTGAAATAAATGGTTGTTCTCATCTTGGGCTAAGATCTGACATGTACAGCAGTCCCCTGACATTGTTCATCAATCTGCCATGGCAGATTTTTGATGCCTGGACAGGCTGTCCGCATTGAACACACCTGTCCCCGTCTGGGTTCTCTGGCTGTACAAAAACACAATACCAGCAGATAGGTTGGCTAGATTGGCTGAGCATACAGCGAAGAAACTCTATCCATGTGGTCGAGGCCGTTCAACAGTAACAGTCTGCTGTGGATGGGTCTTCAATTTGGACACCACTGGACAGTACAAAGGTAAATGTTACTTACAAAGAATAATAAAACATTTTACTTTTATTGTGTGGTATAGTTAGTTCTAGAGCTGATTTAACCCTTTTCTTGGAAAGTGCACTGGAAATAAGGGTATAGTGTACAATGTACTCATTCTTCAGGTTGGGGGGATATCTGGATTTATTATCCTATTTTTAAAAGGGGCTTCCAGATTCCAAAGACTTCTCACACTCGGTATGCATTGTGAGGATGAGGCCCTTTTCCCTAATGATGACTCTTGCCACTGTTGGGGGCAGGTGGGGGTCTGGTGATGCCCAAAGAAAGGATTCTACACACTTTAACCCTTCCTTCTCTAGATTCCAGGGGGCTTTATATGGATAGGAGGGGGACACACACATTTGTTGCCCCCATTTCCCATCCTTCAATTGGAAAAGGCCTAATTTTAATGGAAGGGAGAAAGCGCACTCAGCTTTGCAAGGCATTAAACACATCTGCTAATGCCTAAAAATACCTGCACAGGCTTATGCAAACATCTGCAAAAACCAAGCATTTTTGGCTGAAACTGCACCTAGGTGGCTGTGTAAAGACAGTACAACCCTAGGAGCAATAAATGCCACAGGTTTTATGCCAGTCTGAACATAGCTTAATATGGGCACTTTATGATGTCTTATTATAATATACAGCATGGTATGGTTATGCTTGCTCACAAAACATCTTTCTTTATTCCATATTTTATTTAACATTTAAATGATTTCTGTTTCCAGCACTAAAAGAGTTAAACTAAACAGACATCTGCTAATCAAGCATTGCAAGCCTTATTATTCAAATGTATTATTTCTTTTGAGTTTCTGCTAAGCTATTTCTTTTATACATCTCAGTTTGTATACATATTACATACACATTACATTGTGTTTTATTTTATGTTCATGATCTATATTTTAATTTGTATGTTTGATGAATGAAATGCCCTGAGTATAGATGCTCCTCCTAGCTGGGAGGGGATCCATGCCTTGGACTGCAATACTGACCCATGTGCTATTGTTTGTTGCCTTGCAAAATAAACTAACTTGATGAAAGTTACTTCTTCAGTTTATATTAGGAACCCTATCTCCCCTATGTGATGGGATCTATCATGGTTTATACAAGCATGCTGATCCAGGAGAATGAAGACGCATATTGGTAGAGCAACTTACAAAGCACTTGCAATGCAAGTCAAACATATTGCTACACCTCACAGGACTGCACAAGTACACAAGGTATTAGAGACTCAGAAAGGTGTTGTCAAATCAGGAACAATGTCTGCTGAGGATGATGTCATATGAAGCTGCAGATTTGTCTCCTAGCAAAGTCCTTGCCAATGAGATTTTATTGCTTTTCCTTTGCTATAATAATATTACCTATCCTACCTTAAATGAGGCCTAAACTGCTCCCTAAAACCCAACCAGGAGACATACCCAGTGCTTACTATACCACCAGATGGTGTATTGCATTTTGTTTACATGGATGGTTTTGCAACAATTTGACTCCAAAAGAAGGGAAGCACAGCAAGCAAAATAGGAAGAACTACTCAGGAAGGAGAGAGAGCTCAGCCTTGAACTGTAAAGGAAATAGAACAAAAAACATAATAGCAACATAAAAAAGCTTATTTAGTCTCTGCCTAAAACAATGATGGAAACATGCACATCCAGTGGAACCTTTAGTATTGAGAAACATTATAATTCCCAAACTATTTACAGAGGATGATATTCAACCCTATATTGCTACTTTTAAATGTGAAATTTGCCACAAGACCAATGGGTAATACACTTTCTTTGAAATCTGCCTGGAAATGCACAAAAAGCATACCGCATCCTTTTTTTTTGTTGCTGTAATATGGTCATGCTGACATTAACTCAGAAACTTCTCAAACATGATTGTGTGCTCATTACTACAGTAATGCAGAGAGACCCCATGATGCCTATGTATACCTGGAGTAACTGCTTCCTAAAAGGATTTAACCAACAAATACGATCAACCAAAGGCTGGGACTGTGTACCTTGGCTGAGGATTATGTGGTGGCAAGGTAAGGTCTGTTAGCCCTGTTACTACTATGTTATTTTACCAGGATCAGAATGTACTGGCCTAGACTAGAAAGTTTGTTTTAATGTAAAAAAAAGTGATTTTTGTACACAGACTTAACTGAATATATATATATATATATATATATAGATTGATCTGAAAATGCTGCTGGCCATAAACTGCTGTTTAATTATTTATATCTGTGTACAGTTGCAAGATGAAGCAACAGAACAAGTTCAGATATAGGAAAAAGTTTCTTATAAATATAGCCATCAGGTAAGCGCTTGTCAAATATGAGGTTGCAATTTTCAGGAGATGCAACAAAACTGTTTACCATGTAAACCTGCTGAAACATAGTAAAATATGGCAGATGGGATCCAGCAGAGGATGAGAAAGTGAAACTTTTAGAGTAGATGGAGCACATTAGGGAATCTTGCTATCCAAAACCTCGTTCACAGTTGCAGCAACAGGGTGCTGTGCTGTTTAGAATTTCTTTTCATCTTTCAATTTTCTTATTTTTTTGTCCTTTCTTTGATGTTATCTACATGTTTTAGGTAGTGTTACATTGTATTGAATTTCATTATGAGTTTGTTTTGTTTCAAAAGAGCTTGATGGAAGTTACTGCTTCTGATTACATCCAGGTGAATAGCCCTATCACATACTATTTTTTAATCAGTTGTTGCACTGCAGTTATTGGGACATGCTTCCCATTATGGTGACTTAACCATGTGCTATTACACATGAATGCATAATTTGTTCATTATTGATCACCGCTAAGATTTTATATATTCCTTTTTTTGCTAATTAGGTACCTTATACCTAATTAGTGCACTTGATATTTGATTTGCTTTGTGTATTGTGTTTTGTATCACACACACTTTGTTCTGCAAAGAATCTAGTAGATTTTGTAACTGCACAGTTGACAATCCTAAAACAAGCTTTGTGCTCATGTTCAAGTGAATACCTATCAATGAATGTCTCCTACCTGCTCTATTTTGGTTTATTTAAACAATTTAAATTATTTTTAGATATATGTTTCGTTGCAAAAGAAAAAATCTGCTGTTCAGGACAGAAGTTCAGAGCTGTTCTGAGTCCTGTGCACACCTACTGTATTATCTAATGGACAGCAATTACTTCTCCTTATCTTGGACCGCAAAACAGTTAATTAATTTATTGTGGAGATGAGGACAGTGGTTGGTATTAGGTAGTTCAGTAAAAGACAACTAAGCAGGGCTGACACAATACAGTCACAAAAAAGGCTGTGTTGTTAGCCCAAGAAATTCAGAGTTGAGTGTTTTCCTTATAGATCAGCAAATATTTTTCTGTACATTAAATAAATAAAACCTTGGGAAATGTGCATGTTTTTCAAAGACGTGCTGCAAATTTTTTAATTTGGTTTTGACATACAATTTAAATTAATCTGAAGGCCACATTCCCCTATTGGTTAGCTTATAAGGAACCTAGACTATTATAAAACACTTTCTGGAATATACATAAGAAAAAAATAAGTATAACATAACATTTGCCTATATGCCTTCACTTGGCTATGTACATTTACCAGTGGCATCAGAACAGGGGTCCTGTAAGGGCCCCTTCTCATGACTATTGTCATGTTTAGACATCTGACTGCTAAAACCCTCAGCACCCATAAATGTACCTTCACCAGCCACTCATTGAAAATGGGTCCAGGGGTGATCTTACAACCGGCTCTCTGTGTTGTGACCTTAAAATAATATTGTCCTTATGACATGGGAAGGTAAAAGTAGATTTCCTCTGCTTGCTCTGTTTACAACATTGAGTGACCCTTGAAGTTACACTAAGCTGCTGAGGATCTGTGCAGGACAAAGGGCCAATGGGCTCTTGATGTGACAGTAGGGTGCTAATTTGAAGTGGTGGTGGGGAACTCTGATGTAGAAAGGTCCCTTGTTATAAAGGGGGTAATTTTATTTATTGCAGGGACTCTTGATATGAGGTTATGAGGGTGAGGGGCTAATGTCTAATATGAAGTAAGGATTCCTGATATGATATGAAAAAGGACTTCAATGCCAGAGTGGGTTCCTGATGTGAAAGGGCATGTCCTACATGATAGGGGCCTTGCCCAAATTTCTTACTGGGGTCCATAGATCTGTAGTTAAGACAGGTGGTGGGTGGTGCAAAGGTGCGATAGAAGGGTTTGTGAGTTCTAAATTCTGCTTAAGGATCCATAAGCCTATAGCTACACCATTGCCACCAACTGGACCTTTATGGTGTGTTTAGAACCCAAGGGTCATTATAGGAATGCAATATAAAGACTTTATCAATTGGAATTGCAAGTCGAACAAAGATTTTGAACTTAGTTTTAAAAATTTTCTTTTGACATGTAATGTTATAAAGCATTTAATTATATTGTCTTACATTGTTTAGACACCAAAGTTTTTTGGACACACGTTTAAATTTGGAGTTAAAAATGTTCAGGCATTTTTGTTATATATTCATGAGAATCTGACTGTAAGAAAGTCCTGCAGAAATGACCTTCTTTCCTCCATGGTCGGTTCACATCTATGTGTTGCAATTTAGTGTGCTTTCAAAGGAAACATTTGCACCTATGTGACTTTTTTAGAACAGTGTGCATAGGTATAAACTGGCATTTAAGCATAGACGTTAACATTTCCAAATCTGATTATCCATTTTACACAGAGACGCAAATGAACATATAGATGTGGGGCTAAGCTGTGGTGCATGTGCAAACATCAAGGCAAATAGCACAAATGAATACATACAAGAAAGTCGATTTGACAATGGTAAAATACAGGAGTTTGGCTTGGACACTCACTGTGGTAAACTATATCTTGCACACTGCTGGCATGTGTTTATCTAGTTCAGAAGTGTTTATCTAACTATGGAAACAAAGTGGAAAACAGCGAGAACTCTTGTATCATCTTCACTATTTAACTGCCTGAGAAACAAAATCAAACACATGTCCAATATAAAAAAAAA
>NC_092864.1:67662389-67676007 GCF_032062135.1 Pyxicephalus adspersus | reverse complement strand
ATTTACATTTCACTTGTGTGTGTATGTCAAAATACATTTAAATGTATAGAGATACATATGCATTTTCATTTTTACTATTTTAACTGGACTGATTTGTGTGCGTGTGTATTAATCAAGTAAGTTTGCTTGGATGGTTTGCATTGATGTGACTATTTGTAATCTTCATTATTGTTAGCTTTATCTGTGGCTGCAATGTTTTTGTTCCTGGATTATAATTATGCTTTCTGTTGTTTAGCAATTCTTCGGCAATGTTTTGTAAATTTATCCATGGATAATTAGTACAAATGTATGCATGGTTTCCACTACAAACTGCTATTTGACCCCCCTCATTGCCTTTGTCCCATTCCCAAAGTCATTTTGTCATTTGAATGTAGTATGTACATATTCCTTTTATTAATAATTTGCATGGTTTTTATTTCTTGTATTTGTTTTTCTAACACACCTGATAGTAAAGGAGGTCCATGTTGCTAAGCATAACATCAAAGCACATTGATTGCCCAGCTCACAAGCAGGGTCAGGCACTCTTAGAAATGAACAGATGTTGTGTTGTTGCTCCACTTAATTTTGCTCCTTAAATATTGGAGTGTATGCATTATTTAGGTGTACACAATTCAAAAAGTACTAGTATATCAAACTTCCAGGGCCAAATACACTTTGTGTCAAACATATTTTTTGTTTTTCCAGCCTTTCAGGGTGTTTATGCAGTTTGAATGCCGATTTAGACTTTGGCCCACTATATATTTATATACTCACCTTAGCTTGATAGTGGAAGCACATAAAGGTAGATTCCTCCAGAGGCAATATCATCCATGAATGTTGCTTTGAGCCAAGCCCTTGACATCAGAAATCATAGGCGGAAATAGGAAATCTTTTCAATTTAAAGCATGTTAAACAAATGCCAAAATAAATAAAAACGCAAAAAAACCCTTTGCATATTTCTTCCTATAATTTCTCTTTTATATGTATATGTACACACATATAACTATGTGTGTACATAAGATTAAAAAAAACAGGGGGCTGGTGGTGATCAGAGAGGGGCCCAGGCTAAGGAAAGCCAGTGTCCACACAGGACTACAAAGCTGTGAGTAAACAGTACTGATACTAAAATAGTGTTTGTGTTAGTGAGCTAGGGCACCCAGTGAGGTAGCCAGTTGCCCAGCTGGGCTTCTACTATATATTGTTTTTTTGTAAAGTGCTAATAAATAGACAGGCAGGAGCCTGTTTGAACTGCAACTTTGACGTCTGCTGTCTTAGTCACTGCGGTCTTCTGACCCCGTTGCTACGGGCGATCCCACAATATATACATATATATATATATATATATTAATATATATTATATCTATGGAAGCAAAGACAAATTTGGTTGGATGATCTAGTCCACTTTCAAAAGTGAGGTCTCGCCTGCCTGAATTCGGAGGTATTTAACACCAGGTGGATCATCCTGTAAGGCATCGTAAGCATTTAGGCGCCTATGTAAACAGCTGGAATCAGTTAATTCTTTCTGATCCTGAAAATATTTAAACATTTGCTTATTTCTTAGCTTAAATATATGTTTTAACTATTTAAACACATCAAACATTTTTATTTACGGCTAAGTGGAAAAGAATTATTTACACCAGCGTATTATCACCAGCGTATTAAAGAAGAATACACCAGCGTATTATCGATGACTGAAATTTGGTTGATAAATAGGTTTGAGGACTCTGAATTCTGAATCGTGAATATGCGCAAGCGAGCAAGCTTCCGATTTGGTTTGATGAATCAGGCTCAATGACATCAATGTACCTATGTCCCATGGCTGCAAAACAAGCCCAAATCTGTTTGGTTTTTGCCCAAATTGGCGCTGCGCATTATGGTCAAACATCTTCAGTTTTGGCCTCACCTGTCCATAGATCATTGTTCCAGAAGTCTTGTGGTTTGTTCAGATGCAACTTGTGAACTTTCGCCTGGCAACCTTTCAAAACAATCCATACTTGTGCAATCTTTTATTAATCGTACTGTTGTCCACTTTAACATTTACCATACTAACTGAGGTCCGTAGAGTTTGGGATGTAGTTTTGGGGTTTTATTGCAACTTCACTGAGCATTGCATTACTTGATCTTGGCATGAATTTACTGAGATTCAAAACTGGCTACTGTCTTGAAGTTTTCCATTTGGGAATATTCTTTCTCATTGTAGAATGTTGTGTTTCTTCTTGGAAAATTGCCTTATAACTCTTTCCAGATTGATGAACAGAAACACTTGCTTCTCCGGGATAATTGCTGATGTCTTTCCTTTTGGCATTGTGTTAACACATGCCTGAATGCTCCAGACTAGCAACTGCCAAAACTTCTGCTTGTATGGTGGTGGCCACATTTCATTTTATTAATTAATTGATTTCATTAGTAGCACCTGCTATTTACTTTTTTGTAAACCAAATCGATCATTCTTTTAGTTGTCCTAATATGCACCTGGCTACCTGGAGGTCTAAAAACTCAAAAGTATTTTTTTTTTTTTTTTTGCATTCTGTGTTTATACATTTATGGGTCCTGGAGTTGTGGTTTTACTAAGCTACCATGTGCACAATACTATATCTCTTTTATAAAGCCTGGCAAAAAAATATCAGCTCAGGTATAATTTTGTTGGAGCAGTTTAAAAAATAAAGACGCAATTGAATTAGTTACTGTAGGCAATAGTCATTACTTTAGTTAGGCCAATTTTAAAGAAATAAAACTATGTCTCTGGATCTACCCAGAAGGTGTGCCTGCATAATTGCTAAATGTATCAATTATTACAACTAGGAACAACATTTAAAACCTGTGTATTGCAAACAACTAGCAGATAAATGAAGATTTCACAATTGCATTTTTTGGTTCTTTACAATCAAATTGAAATTATAGCTAAAATTATTGCAAAAAAATACTGCTACAATGAAATCAGTTTATTAAATATGCACAGGGAATGGTAATTAGGGATGAGAGATTGGGCCAGGAGAGGGTTGAGAGTTTGAAGGTAAGATCTAAATGCTAAGTGGGGAAAAAAAGTTTGGTCTAGTAATTGGAAATTGGGGTGGAGTATTGGCTTCATCAAAATATGACAAAAAAGCTGAACATTTCATTCTTACTCCATTAGATGCATTGGAGTAAAAAGGTGGTAAAAATAAGGGGGTTTTACCAGAGTTCCCAGGTAGATAGTCCCGACCTAATGTGTGAATTCGGTCTTTACAATCGAACACAATAAGTCACTCTTCACAAGAAGAGTCACCAGCCAATCTACCATACTCTGCAGATGTACTAAACTGAACCCAGTAATACCAGGTCTGGATGAATTTATTGGTCTGATTTGTCCCAGCTGTCATCAGGTCTTCTATATGGTAAACATTTGCCACCCTCCTTGGCCAGTGCCCTGAGGATGGTGGTTTGTCACACTTCCACATTCTAGGAATACATGCCTTTGCGGCATTTAAGAGATGTCGTAATAAAGAGTTTTTGTATGCCTTTTTCGACATATCGGATACATAGAGTAACGCCAAAGCGGGTTTATCTTTAATATTAATATCTGTGAGCTTATGGACAAGGTCTGCCACTAAAGACCAGTAAGTAGACAAAGAAGGGCACTCCCAAAAAATATTCAGTAATGTACCAGGAGTCGATCCACATCTCAAGCAAATATTGTCAGAATGGTGGTGGATCTTAGCCAGTTTAGAGGTCGTTCTATACCACCAAGTGGCCAGCTTGTTATTTGTCTCCTGGTATTTATTGCAAACTGCAGCCTTGTGACTAAAGTGGAGTAACATATCCTTTTGAGTTTCCGAAAATTTAATTTTCATGTCTGTCTCCCATCGGGTCACAAAGCCAGGAGATTCAGGTGAATGTACAGCTAACAGTGCCTGGTATAAGTAGGACAAGGAACATTTCAGGGGATTCCCCGCTAAACACAGAGATTACAAAGGCAACAAGAAGCTGCAAAAGGTTGCTGGCTGTGGAAGAGCGCGTAACACATAAGTAAGTTGTATACAGTGCCAGGGATCCAAAGGGGGCAACTCCTTAGCACGTTGCAACTCAGGCAAGGAATACCATGACCTATCCTGTAAAAAATGAAATGCCCTGTAAACACCCTTGGCACTCCACTGGTGAAAAAGTGCATAGGAGATCTCAGATGGAAACTCTGGGCATCCCAATATGGAAGACAATGGAGATGGATAATCAACTATCTTTTGAGAGGAGAAAAACTGGGAGACTACTTTGAGTCGTCCCAATCAGAGGGTGTTGCATAATAGAAGCTTTGACCGTATTTGGGGCCCATGCCAAAGCATCAATTGGGGTTGGTGATAGAGCCTCTTCCAAGCTTATCCAGAGTGGACCACCTGTTATAATAGTGGGTCTTGAAATGCCATACCTCCCTTTGCCTTTAAAAGTCTCAAAATTTTAACTCCTATCTGAGGAGAGCCCAAAGACCATATAAACCTCGTAAACTCTGACTTGAATTTGCAGGGTGCTGTGTCTTTTACTGGTGATGCTGCAACCCAGTTTTTCTGAATGGCTCCAATTTGTTTGGTAAAGCACAGTTTTGATTGGTATTTATACTAGACTCACAAGAACTGGGTTCACTGTACCACCTGCAGCGTATTGCTCATCTTGAGTGACATATTTTTTGTGTATTTTAAAGCTCCTCCAATCAATATGTATATGTTCCTGTATTGGAGTACATCCGGGGTGTCAAACTCAAATACACAGAGGGCCGAAATTAAAAACTTAGACCAAATCAGGCCAAGTAGTGAGTGTAATCTTCACTATTATACCTATTCCAACTTTTTCTTACCTACTACACCAAGGCACCCTAAATGTGTTTTTTTATCTTTATATTTTATGCATTTTAAACAAAATGTTTTGAGTTTTAATCTGCCTATTTCATGATTTAACTTACTAGTCATGTGAATGAACAAATATTTTAAATACAGGTAGTATTTGAAATGTAACCCCTGGGTACATACAAGATAGGGATTGTAGGTTTGTTCTTAAGTTGAATTTTAAGGAGATGGGAACAGGTACATTATTTTAATAAATGCAATTAGGACTAGGTTCTTCTCAGCATGTCAACTGTAAGTTGGTCACAAACTTTATTGTGCCTAGACATTCATTAACTTCTGGAGCAAGCTGTGCTTTGATATGCAAAAAGAAATAACTGCAAAGTTTGTCTTGGTCATTAAAGACTTACAAGATGTTACAGATCAGCTTAGTCCTTAAGATCACCCACAACCTCAGCTGTGTTTAGCAAAACATTTCTTCTGCAAGTCATGAAAACTGCCCCCTTCCTCCATCAGGCTTCCGTCTTACAAACGAGCAAGCAGAGAATCCTCTGTTTGTACCTAGGAGTCGTCCTTATGTCGAATGTCCTTTACTTGGGGACTATCTGTACTGAAGTCCCCACTGAGCTAAAGCCACAAAGAACGACAATAATTTGGGTGGTTTACATGCTCACCGTGCAGCTTTGGGGTCCCAGGTTTGAATCTCAGCCAGGGCTCTATCTGCATGAATGATTGTTGATATGAACATCAATCTCTCCACACTGGTGGCAGACATCATAGTCCATTTGGAAGTGACAATTCCACCTGCCACACTGAAAACTCTCTCCGACATGACACTCGAAAGTGGACAAAATAGCATCTATATAATAATTTACTCAAATAATTCTGGCTGAATTTCCAAATTCTTGAGGTTATTTTCAAAAGTTAGGCAATCCGGCACTTTGGACTTGCCAGGGACATTACATTGTGATGGGAGGGACAATTAGTGACAGGACTTACTATGGCTGCGGAATATTTCAATCTCAGTAATATCTCACTTGAGATACAAAATTAGGTTGGGAAAACATTGCTGCTAATGTCCCTGACATTTAAATTCTACCTGTGAATCAATTAGTTCCAGGACTCAGTAGGAAGATTTACATTTTAGAGGATTGTGTAAAAGTATTTTTGGATTTTGTGTACAAAATGAAGACATAACCTTGTGCAGTTTTCTTTGAAAGACGATACAGCGTGGAAAAAAAAAACTGAGCGCAAAGCCTTTACAACAGAAAATAAAAATCATTATCAAATTGTATGGGAGGAAGGAAATTCCACAGAGAACAATGATTAACAAAATAATATGGTGAAAATCAAAATAACTCTCAGAGGGAACTCTGACAAGGTGACAGCAACCCCAGCCAAGAACTGGGATCATGTTTACATAGTTACACAATTAGGCTAAAATAAGACATTGCATTTTTCCTAAAATAGACATTCCGTTTGAGTCATACATGTTCTACTCATGGTTAAAACATTCACACTACAAGTTAAATACATTTATTAGTCATCAGAAAACACGCCTTATGGTCCTGTTCTCTGATTGGTTTACCTCTAAGATGATTAAACTATAATACAATACCCTAGAAGGGTTCTAGTGGGTACTTGGCTGAAGCACATTGGGCATTTTCTAAATTTACCATGCTTTACCCTGGTGGCAAAAAAATGCTATGGTGCAACATTTTAGTTTTTTATTCTATACCAACATCTTCATAACTGCTGCCCCACAGTTTTAGGGGGTAAAAAGCGGTCGTTGACAGATGGCAGACTATTTGGTTTACCAGCACAGCTTAATACTTTCTATTTTTCTAGAGAATGTGTGTTTGTTTACATTTTATGTACTCTTTTTCCTTTCCCGTAGGTGTGGAGGCAGCTATCTAGGAGCCCTCCTATAATTAGGGCTTTTCAGGTTCCAGAGGAGTCCCAACAAACCTTGATTGTGTTATGGGGACATGTGGTAAAAAGGCCCTGTATTCTAACAGTAAAGACACCTCACTGTTGAGGAAATACAAGGGGCATGGTACAGGCAGGGAAAGGGACAACACGTTTTTGGTTTTGTGGCCTCTGAGGTCCCAAACCTAAAGAAGTGTCTGCTTAGGGTATTAGGGGGAACTCCGGCCCTTTCCCGCCCTTTTATTTTTTAAAGGCACCATCTCTTTTTAAAAAAAAAAGCTTAGGTAACTTAATGCCCTCATTACTAAGAAATCTTCCACCGCATAAGGACCAGGATTCCGGATAGATTACCTTACCAGTGCTTTAAAATGTACCTTTCTTTAATACTCATATGACTCATTACAAAAGTTCTTTGAAGAAAACCTGGCCCCATCTTCTGTTGGTTTCGTACATTCTGGTTTTCCTGAAACCTGGAAAGGACTCCACTGATCCGTCTATATACAGAGTACCTAGGACATCAAAGGGGTTCTGATTCACATAAAGACCATTACTATTTCGTTATATGTGGGTAACATTTTACTGATGCTTACCAATCACCTACTCACCCTGCCCAATCTCCAAAAGGCTCTGGACAAGTTTGGTGCTACTTCCGGTTATAAAGTCAACACTACCAAAGCTGAGGGTATCCCGATTAATATGGAGGTTGATCTGCAATCCTTTTATCTATATTGTTGGCGGACTTATAAATAGCTTGAAATTACTGGGAGTCTATATTACTCCCAAAAATTAATTATTAATATATTAATTTTAATAACCTTAAGAGTTCTCTTAAGTGGAAAACACTTCTTATATCTTTTTTTGGGGGGGGGGCATTTCACTGGTAAAGAGATTGATCCTTCCTAATATTTTGTACTTGTTTAAAACTCTCCTAGAAATGTTTCCTCAATGGCATTTGCAGGCAGAGGCTCTTAGTGTTATCGGGCATTATGAGCCCCACTGCCTTTTCTTTGCTTTTTGTTTGTACAAAATACATTTTATTGGAATTACAAGGTAAACATGGCATTAAGTCATGTAAGTCTGAATAAATAATTCATGAAATAAATTAAAAATAATAAAGAGATACAACATATACAAGGAGGTATCAATTTAAGTAAAAAAATTACCTGGTGTGGGAGTAAAAGGTCAAACCACAGGAGACAAATACATGGGATGGGAAGGGGTGGCCTACTATAAGGAAAAGGGGAAAGGATGGAGAAGGGAAAGTGAGGGGCAGGGGATGAAGGGTGTATAGAGGAAAGAATAAAAGAGAAAATACAGGATCATTAAAGGTGAAGTAGAGGACAATTAAAGAAAGGAGGAAGAATTTTTCTAACCCATGGTGATCAAATTGTTTCAATCATTTCCATAGAATCAGTTTGGAGAGCTGTGCGTTCCTCATGCATGAGTGTACAGGAGACCCTTCTCTTTACCTCAGGATAACTTATCCGAGGAGATAGCCATGTCCCCGCTATACATTGTTTAGCAGCTATGAGGATGTGTTGCATGAGACGAAATTGAATCGAGGAAAGACAGGGAGGCCTGCAATGAAGTAGAGCTGTGGAAGGATCCCTTGTAAATGGCAACCCAAAAAGAGCTGTGAGTAGGCGGTAGATTTTGGTCCTAAGGAGTGGGCCACGAGATACTCCCACCAAATATGTAAGAAAGAAGCCAACTGATTACTACCATGAAAGCACAGGAGAGGAGAATGTCCCGGGGCACACCTAGATAAACAAGACAGAACAAAGTTCCATCTGGAGAGTACTTTGAAACATGATTCTTGTACACCTGCATTAGTTGAACACGTTTTACTGGAGTGCCAACTTTGGGACCAAACATCCGAGTCCAGTGCATAACCCAAATCCCTTTTCCATCTAAAAGTATAAGAAGGAGGAGAAGAAAATTTAGAAAGGAGGAGGGACGAATAAAGGAAAGAAATTATGCCTTTCACATGGGGAGTGGAGTAGCAGAGATGTTAAAAAGGAGACAGAGTCCCTGACGCAGGGGGACTGTGAGATATACTTGTGACAAAGTGCCTCATCTGTAAATATCAAAAAAACTTGGTGGTGGGGATAGAATAAGTAACTTGAAGGTGAGAAAATGGGAAGACCCTGATCAGGAATAAAACTTATACACATGGGTAAGGCCACAAAAGGTCCAAGGGGCAAAAGAGGATGGGTAAATGAGGCCGGGGAGGATTGCTGGATTATTATGGAGGGTAAATTAAAAAGGAATGAAGCAGATTTTTTTTTTTGTAATTATTACTGGTTCTTGAGCTTTATCTTTTGCTGATTTCAGGGTCATTTGTTATTGTATGTGGAGTGGTTCTGGGCTCTTCTAAATTGTCTTGTTTTGCTTCCTATGTAAACCACCAGTCTTTTATTTTTGTATTGACACTTTTTTGTCTGTAATAATATTAATATTATACAGTATTATACAGTATTTAATATGATACTGTATTTTTTGCTGAGAAAAAATAACAATCAAAAAACATTCCAATTGGCTACAGTATATGCATTTGTAAACCTCAGTTAGGAAGTAGTTTAGATCTGGGGATATTTGAAGCTGTTTTACTGCTCAAAAACATTTGAAAAAGCAGGTAACATTGGCCCTAACATGTCCGCTCCTTAATCTTCGTTTGACAGGCGGAGCCAGCTTTCCTGGACACTTATTGCAGCGTGCAGGAGGGTTGCCACCTCTGCAGCCTCCATAGGCTTGAATGGGAAGTGTTAAGAAGCATTAAAAAGGCTTGTACGGGCCTTTGCAGCTGCCTATACAGGCATTTTTTGGTGTTCTTTTTTAATGCCCCTTACCTCGTTTTTCGTGCTTTTTTTTTAACTGGGAATTACAAAAACATCCAACCACAGGTCTGAACAAGCCCTTATGTAAAAACTTGTGTCTGAAATCAATTTACATTCAGAGTAATAAAATCACCTGCTCTAATCACTGGATCATTCTTATTTTTATTAATAAAGACAAACTGATGAGAAAAATCGGTGAGACAATCACTGCAAATTACAGGTTTGGGAACATCCTGTACAAGCATAACATTATTATCTTTTTCCCTAAATTCCAGACTAGCATAGTTGGCTGAATATTTCAATCGAACAATATTTTATTAATTTTAAATTGCACAGTAGTGGCAATTGTATATATTTGTATCTTTTTTTTTCCAAAAAGTAAAGTTAGTATGTGGGTGAAATTACATTTAAATTATTTCAATCTTTTGAGCTCTTTGCAGGTGTAACAAGTGAACAGCCTTTTTGTTTTACACAGCAAGCCACACATAACACTTTAACTTATTTAGTTTATGGTAAAGAGAATGTGAGTATGAGTAGGTTTCTACTTGATAAAACATTCAATTTCTAAAATATACTAAGCAAAGAATAGGATTTTGCTTCACCCTCTTACCCGGTCAAATGGCTAAATGCCATGTGTGCATAGCTCAAATTCTTGGAAGGGTAAAAGATAAGGTTAAACGTTCAGAATGTGTTTAACATATTAAGTGTGAACTTTTTTTTCTGGGACCTACGCAAGCTGCCATAAGCCTTGTGGTACTGTTGATACAACAAAACGGGAATCTTCATGTGTAAGCTTACACACTACAGATGAGCAAATAACTAAAATTCCACTACTCTTTCAACACAAGCATCTGCTCCTACTATCCTTTTTGTACAGTTTGGACATTTGTCAATCAGGAGTTACTTTCCATTTTCAAATATATAGCCAGGAATCTGAAAACCTGCCCTGATGGAAGTTGTTACCCCTGCATAGGGATCAATTTATTAAAGAGGAGAACCTATGCCTGCTTTGTACGTCTTGCTTCTAGCTGACTAGAGGTGTTGCTTCCTTGCTTCAAGAAATTCTGCAAAACCTAAGGCACCGGTCAGTGCTGAGAGAAATGCATGCAAACGGGTGCCTGGTGTGTCCTTCAATACAATACTGCAATACTAATGATTTAATTAGCAGAACTTCCAATTTATCTAATGTGTTTGAAGGTAGTGATAAAGATATTCCAAATGTGTTGTTCATTGCTGGATCTTCTCTAAATTGAATACCCTATTTAGGTATAAAGCAAAACTAAACCACCAAAATAAAGCAGAAGTTAAACATTTATTTTTATTATTATTATTATTATTACACAAAATTTATATAGCGCCATCATATTACGCAGCGCTGTACAAAGTCATAGTCATGGTAAATAAATAGTAATGAATCCCAATAAAAATCCCAATATTTTTTGCATGCACAGTGTATGCTGCATGCTTCAGTTGATTACATTCTCAGTTGTCCATGTACTCAAGACATTAAATGGCCAGTGTCGTAGCTGGTCATGTGCAATATTATGGCAACTGCAGATAGAAGAAAAGATGCCGCCATCTTCAACAGCAAAAGGATACAAGCATTAGATACCACTTCACATTCAGAGAACAGACCTCCCCCATGTGTTAGTGATCAGTAAATATTGGTGCTACCATGAAAGAACTTTTCACACATGAATTGGCTGATCTTGCAAAGTGAATTACTGCAGATTGTACCAACTCACTGGTAAGGTGTCTAAAACTTTGAAACAGAAAACAAATTTATCTCCTAGGGTTGCATGATAGTACTTTAGATTATGGTGTCAGGAAATTCAAGCACTCTCATGCTTCAGTTCATTCTTTTGTCAATTCAAAGAGAAGACTTGAGAACAGACAGTGGGAAATGTAATATTTGAGTTTCTCTAGAATCTTGAATCTCCTGAACTGTTAGAATGATTCACTTACAGCTGCATTTTTATCTGGAGATTGAAGTGATAAAATGAAGATATAGAAATGTTCTGTTCCTCCAACATTTGGAGTATTTTAATTATGGGTACTGTGTTTTTGTCTAGTTTTTTCCACAATAAGGCTTTTATATTTGAAAATGGTTGAAGATCTAAAGTAGTTGCCAGCCAGTTACTGCATAGATTGTTAGTGAGACATTTATCATTTTTCCAGCTTCCATTCAATACAGGATGATTAATTAGATTTTTACATGGTTATTCACAGTTACTGCTAGTCACAACACAAGTTATGTGTTTTTTTTGTTCTATACCAGATAACTGTGCCGCATTCAAAGAAAGGGCCTTTTCAAACATCGGTAGTTGGGGAACAGATAACCCCCCGTGGCAAACCACTAGCCTTGGTAGTCCTAGGCTTCTTTTTTCATTGGGATGGATGTTTAGCATTATTTCCACTCAAACCTACAACCTGGCAGCTGAATAGAATTGGTAGTATATATATATTATATATTTATTTCTCTCTCTCTCTCTCTCTCTCTCTCTCTCTCTCTCTCTCTCTCTCTCTCTCTCTCTCTATATATATATATATATATATATATATATATATATATAATATACATTTTTATATAACTTACCTATCCAGGGTCATTTCTACTTGATCCTCCATTGTCTACTTCCTGAGCTTCCCACAGATCCTTTGCTCCCCAACCTCAGGGTTTCTGTGAATGCCCGAAATGACAAGGTAAGTTTCTCTATTCAATATGGCCCCGGTGGTCCTGAATTTGATGACGGGAAGTGCTGGGCACCAGGAGGGTGTGATTTCCGGTAGAGGTTGTGATATTGGGGAGTGCACTAAAGTCAGATTTCCCCTAAAGGTACAGGAGTAAAGTCTAGAGTCACTCTTTAGGGTATGGTATTAAAAGTATGGACACAGGAACATACATTCTCCCTTATCAGGTATCCCTCTCTGTGATCAGGTAACTGACCAGTACATCCTGCCAGGTCCATTAGTTTACAACACGCACTGTAAGTTGGGATTTTGTGTCACCAGGTGTTGTAAAGTTCAGGATCTGACAGATAAGGGTAGTGAAGGGCCCCTGACTGACCCCTGAGCTGTATCCAGAATTACATGTATTAATAATCGTCATATTTCCATCACACAATTTCATACAAACTAGTAGGTTGCTGAATCATTATTGTGAGCATTTTGAGACCAAGAATTAGTCTCCTGAGCCTCAGGAAAGCCTTTAGCCTGTTCTGTTGAACCATAAGTCCCAGACATTTCTAGTTTGGTCTTGTTAAACGCCATAATTTGAACTAACAATCTGCGGGTTGGCAGTTCATAAAACCTGAACCTGTGGAAATATAAATCTAGCTATACCAGGAGCATCCTAGGTGTGTCCACTGAGCAACCTAATCTGAGGGACAAATCCCCCAAGTCATCCTAGTTGTGGCTCTCATTGGATGGTCCTACTAGTCACTCCTTCAGGTATCGGCATGGAAAAAGTTGTGTAAGCTTACCAGAGAGAGCTCTCACACGTACAATCCTGTTGCAAAGAACAACATCATTGACAGATTGAGTGCTGCAGAGAGCCCAGTGATTCTGAATTATAACTGAACTTTGTATGAGCGACCTGCACCAAGGCAAACTCAAAATTCACTTAAGTATTTTTCATCGTTATTCCCTTTTGTTTTACTTTATTTTCTGTCCAGTTTATATACTATGTTTTTTATGTTTTTTACCTATTAAAAAGTTGAAAAAGTGTAAATAGTGTAACCTGCTCTCATCAACACTACTATAAACAGTGAATTCTGAGATATCCATTGTCTGGAGTGGCAGCGGGTGGGACAGTCAGTACTAAGAGGCAGAAACATAACGGCGGTTGTCAAGGGTAACGATGTGTGTTTCCGTCTAAGCACATGGGGGCAGTCTACCTGTGAATGTGCATTTAACGAGGGGTAACAGATTAGTTAACATTGTCCCGTTAACATTGTTCCGTTAACAATGGCCCGTCTTGGCCTACTGGTGCTTAGATTGTTGTTCAATGAAACTGAGTTTACTACCGTGTTTCCCCGATGATAAGGCAGGGCCATCAAATAAGAC
>NC_092864.1:67637188-67660716 GCF_032062135.1 Pyxicephalus adspersus | reverse complement strand
GGATGCTTCAACACATGCCCTGCAACATTCTGGCATGCTCCAATGTGCATTTTGCTGCAGGTAAAGTGATTCATTGAAGCTTGGTAATGAATTGGGGCAATATGCTCTCGATCAAACAGCTTAGCAAAGCCACTGCTAGTACAACAAAGGGTAAGGAAAATTGTCTAAAACTTGATTGCAAATCCACATAACTGGTAGAATACATCTTCTACAGAATGCATGTATTGTTTTTCTGCATTCAAAATGACAGTACAAGAAATGTAGTTTTAGAGATTGCATTTGCAGAATGTAGAGAATATTATAATTTATTGACACAAATTGAGGTCAATGACGTAAAAGAAAAAACTGGGGTACATTGTGAAAGTAATGATGGATATATGAGGAACAGGGTGCACTTATTTACAAGAATAGCTCAGCCTTGGCAAATAATAATGTGTGGTGGGATGAGCAGGTGTTCCACACATCGGGGAATGCGAAATACCTGCAGCAGCTGGAAAGATGTAAAGCATGGAAAGGTAACTATACATGCTATTCTTTTATATCCAAGTCTTCTTTAACAAGTGACCCTGTAGTCTGCAGAATAACATGTTTTTGTTTTTTTCTACACATTTTCAAAAGTGAATTTGTTTTGCTTTAGATTGCATTCAATAAAAAATTGTTAAATATTTGAAAATTTTTAAATAACAATGTCATTAAACTTTTACCAGATATGTATCAGAAGGAGCTTACTTTGTTTGGAACTCTATTGTAATGAAATACCTAACCGCCAAACATTCCTTGTAAAGGTACTCACAATGCTATTTAGTGTTGTAGTACAGCCAGGCAGTGCCATTATCTATACAAAAGAAAAAAACAACTCCTATGAAATATATTGCTTTTTCTAAGAAAGTTTTACCTAAACATATCATTTATTCTGTTGGACATTTACAAGGGAGGCTTGGAAACATTACAAAGGACTATGGGAAGCCCTCTGAACACCTGGTCAACGCACAATGTTAATCCCAAGCATGTATAAGGTTTATAAATGTCTTCTGCTCTATCAAATTTAAATTTCCATTCTATTAAATTACCTTATCTAAATTATTACTATCTTTATCTATATCGACTTTTTTTTTTAATAACACCAGCAAAGATAGATTATAGCTGGGGAAAAAACTACAAAACTATTAAAGATTGTTGCTACAGTTTTAGGCTAACCCCATGACTCTCAGTACAAACAGTCATGTCTCTACAATTGTAAGCCAGGAAATTGTAATAGATTAAAAGAGTTTGTAAACCATTGTACAAATATCTAGTACAAACATGCATTACTGAACACAATACATTGGAAAACTACAAAGGATTCTTTAGGTACTATTAACTGAATATACTACTATTTTGAACTATGAATCTTGAACAATTTCCTAGAATATTTTCTTGGAAATAGGGATTGGCTAATTAAAACAAAAATTCCAGAACAGAAATAACACATGGTGAAAGAAAGTGTAAGGAACCTGAAATGTAAAAATACACAGCATCATTTATACGTGTCTGGTCCATGATAAAATACTCTGGGGCTACAGCTGAACAGACCACTCAAAAAACCAATTCCCCCA
This sequence comes from Pyxicephalus adspersus, assembly GCF_032062135.1. Classification (NCBI taxonomy): domain Eukaryota; kingdom Metazoa; phylum Chordata; class Amphibia; order Anura; family Pyxicephalidae; genus Pyxicephalus; species Pyxicephalus adspersus. Next base: position 67,659,121 of record NC_092864.1, on the reverse strand, counting down.
AAAAATAACTTATATTTGGATAAACTAATATACAAGGTATGCAAATAAATTCTCTTCCATATACCAATACATCAAATGAGAATTTTAGTGTAAAAATATATGTGAATTTTACACATGATTCACACAAAATGCACTTTTACATAAGATGTACTCATTTTTACTAAAAGATTCAGTTAGACAAATATATGAATCTTGGGTAAAAGTGGTATGATTTATGGGTAAAACAAACTAAACCCCACACAAAGTAATGTGAACCCGTATTTCTCATTCTGGAGCAACTAAACAAGCTTAGTATATTTGTTCCCTATAAAAAAGTATTTTCTATAATTCTTTATTGTGGTTAAATAATTGTTACTACCTAGGTTATGATGACCGTAAACAGCTTTTATAAACATACAGCCATCATTTCCTTTTTTATCCTTTGAGAAGATCATTTAGCATTTATCCATAGAACTAAAGCCTGGCTACAATCTCTGATCATACAGATTATGTTATCTTTGGCATGCAGGAACTATGCTAAAAGCTCTTTTCTGAGACCTAATTAGAGAATGTGAATATATTTCACCGTGATCGTCACAGTGCACGCTCATTTTCATTTACATTCATCAGTTATGAGTACCAGAGTAAATCACAATGTCTTCAAGAGTAAGCAGGAATTTGGATACATTTTCTGAGTTATGTTTCGAGGAGAAAATGCATAACTTGTGTTTGTGTTTTTTTTTTTACAATACTAGAATACCCATTAAGTACATATGCCAATCTATCAGACATCCAAGAGGGAAGCTGACATTAACCTCCTGGGTGGTTCATTTCTGTCTGGTTTATATGTCTAAAAGCGGTACATTGTTTTTCATAAAAATGTATTTTACAGTATAATTGTATGAGTAAAATAACGTTTGAAACACAAAATCATGTCAAAATAATAAATTAAAAAAAAAATTAATAATACCTTTTTTATACTCATACTATTATAATATACTGTAAAATACATTTTCAGGAAAGACAACATACTGCTTTTAGACATATTAATCCAGTGTATTGCATTCAATACAGTTATTTTGTATTGAATGCAATACATAATAATTAGAAATTCCTGCCGCGCCCCTAGCGACGGCTGTACGCACCGGGGGACTCTGGAACTCCCTGGGGAACGTCAGCGCACATGCATTGGGACAGATTGACCAAGAGGATGGCAGGACACTGGAGGATGCTGATGGGACCAAGTAGGCTTTATTTTTTACTTTTTTAACTACCCCGAGTGTGACTTAGGGTTACCGCGACAAAATAATTCATAAATTCCGAAGGCTTTACGCAAAGACGTCACCGGGAACTCCCGGGGAACATCAGTTCACTAGCCAGGGGACAGATCGAGGGATGGCAGGACACTGGAGTATGCCGATGGGACCAGGTAAGTGTTTATTTCTTTTTTTTTTTTTTATTTATCTACCACGAGTGTGGTCCGGGGTTACCGCTTTCAGCTTGCTTTTTTTTATCGGAAGGTTAACAGTGTAGAGCTTAAAAAAAAAACAACAGAAAAATACGGTTTATCCTAACAAATAATTGGATATGTACAGTTTGAATACAAAGCTGGATTTCTTCCAATTTTATCTCCATCTGTTGCAGAGTTTTCATGACTTCCTATCTAGTAAAATGCTCTCTACAGAGAACCAAAAGTGAAGAGAAACATCTCCAGCCACAGACAACAGTAAAACATAATAGTTTCTGCATTTTCCCCATTCTATCTAAAACTAACACAAAACATTTTAGGTATAAAAACATACATGTTAAAGTAAAGTAAAAACAATGTAATATGTGTTCCCATTTCTTTCTTAACCATGCCCACCATTGTCACTTAGTAATTGGCCAAAAGCTGATGTGTACACCATTTATTTATAATATATCGTCCTTTTGGCCCATTTAGTATACATAACATATTCATTTCATATGTGGCCCTATCCCTTCCTGCTAACAGAACACAGACAAATAGTAGTATAAAGGTACAGAACATGACAATAATTCATTTATACAGAATTGACTGCACTTCTGAGTACATTTGCCAATGTCTATTTAATATATTACAGGTGCATAAAAAGACACACTTCCATCTCTGGATACCTTTTAAGTACATCTGTCCATGCCAGTTGTTACAGAGCAAAACAATTATCACATTTTGGTAAATTCACTATGCACATTTTGTTTATATATACCCCCGATTGTTAGTTTTCTTGTCTAAAGCTTGCATAGAAAATGCACAACTTTTGCACACTTGTAAATAATGTATTTTAGGCCTAACAATACACAGATGGATTGGTAAGTCTTTACTTCCTCATTACATTACCTTTTGGACTATTGGGGCCTGTCCCAGGCTTTCAGGTTTTACTACTCGAAAACGCTTGCAAAAAACAGTTAACATTGGACCAAACAGGTCTAATAGGTTAAAGAGGAAATAAACTCAAAATCCCCCAAAACACATCCAAATCCCCCGATCCATCCCGAGGTCTCTTCCATAGGGTCCTGCGTCTTCACGGTATCTGTCTTTGGGTCGGCGCTCTAGGTGCCGCCATCTTCGCCTCTTCTTCCTGGTTCTTCTTCCTACGTCACCCGACCCAGGCACAATATCAGGTGACATAAGATGGAGAAAAAACTTTCTGTGCATGTGTAAGATCGGTGATTTTTTTTCCCTTTTCATGAAAAGGGCATACGCAGAAGGAGCACCCAAAAGCTTCCCGGGAGGCGCTGCACTCCCATTCATCACCTAGGTGATCAAGAATAGGGGGCTGCAACTTTTTAAAAAAAGAAAACCCCCAAAAAAACAGAATTTTAACTTTGCATTAAATGGTTGTCTGCCCTTTAATGTAAAGTGAAAATTTTGAGTTTAGGTACGCTTTAATTATTCTTCATTTGACATGCAAATCCTGAGCAGTAGCCATTAAAGATGAAGAGTGGTTCAACATTGTAGCGGTCATTAAACCTGAAATAGTCACAGTTCATTTAAAGAACACTATAGCTATTTTAGGAAAACTATTGAAAATAATAAAAATACAAAAAACAGGTAATGTGTCACCCAGCAACAGAGTGTGTGGGAGAATGAATATGACAAAGATGATGTGAAAAACAATAGTACTGCTGCTTCATACATGCAGAACAAAGTGCATACATAATCTGATGGCGGGGGGAGTCATACTTGTTTAAACCCAAAACACAAATACATAAATTGCTTCTAACTAAATCTTTAAACACATAATGCAACTCTGTAATATGTAAATATTAAATTCACATCATAAATGAATTTTTAAATGCAATCCGTGTAAGTATTTAAACTGCCAAGGTATCTTGCTTTTGCGGTCCTTGTACAAAAAGGCTGGAGTCAATTAGTTCTTTGCCTTGGATGTGTTCACAATCACCAGCATTTAGAGGAACTGGGTTAATTAATGCAGAAAATCATGGCAGAAAAAGTATTGTGAGCATGTCTGAAGGTGAATATTGCAGCAAAGGCTATTTTTTGTTCATGTTTGTATGTTTTTTTAAAAGATAACATTTCACATTATATTAGTATTAAGTAACTCTTTAAAATGCATAAAATAAATGTACAGAAACAATCCAATATATACCGTATAATATATATATAATATATGTATATTTATGTAGTTATGCCTGAAGCAGCCACAAGATGGCCCCATATTATATCACAATATATAAGACAACAATGTTAATCTTTTCTTTCTTTTTAAAAAAAAATCAGAATTTTTCAAGCATTAAATTTTTAGTATGCATCTAAACAAACTGTTTTCTAAATTCCACATACTACAATGAATGCAAGGTATAAAAGTATATAAAAAAGTAAGGTTTTTTAGTTTTAAAATTATCTAAAACGTCTATCCGGCATTATTCTGCTCTTAAGTGAATCAAATATCTTTCCCTATTAAATATGCAAAATATTTTATATTATTGGGACAAGGTTCAAAAAGGAGAGATCCAAAAACATTAGTGTTGTTTGAATATACCTCTTTTCGGAGCCTGTCCACCCAAAGCTATCCAGATGTTCATTGTTTGGGATATCCCAAATCCAAACACTACTGAGAATAAAGAGGTGCTTTGGTTGGTTTTATAGCAGCCAAATACACCCAGATCATAGCTGGGAAGGGCTATTTATTGCAGCTTGAACAGGCGACATAGTAATGACACAACTACTTTAGTTTAGGGCTTTTTAGGGTCACTTTATACTGCTCACAATGTTATGGAAATACTAGGGGTCATATATGGTACTCACAACACTACACTGGCAATGCAAAATGTGCTCTAACACAAATGGTTTTCTTGGAAACAAAATGGCCATTATCCTTTGTGTATAGAGTATTCCTTTTGAATTTTATCCCTTAGGGGGAAAGTTCTTTCTTACATAAAAATAGCAGCCCTTAGAACAAAGGAAGAAGTCATTAGAAAGTTTTAGTAAGACCAATCGGTTAAAAGTTATGTCTCAGGGGCAGAGAGCCTTTGAGAGGTCATCCTAAGATCTTCTGGTTTATTGTTGACACTAGGAATCCAGCACCATTCTTCAATATTCTGAATTTTTGCAGAAATGCTTTAGTGAACAAAATGGGCAGCAAATGTACCGCCTTGTAGAGGGCAAACATTCTGGATTAGCCTTACTCAGAGAAGTACATAAACTCTACATAGTGTATGAAGCAGATATGTTACTGGTAAAGTCACTGAAGCATGTAAAAGGTTGACATTTTAAACACAGGAACATCACAAGCTAACTTTCAAGTAATATATGTTGGCACTGTATGTCCACCATTTTGTAAAAATGAAAGCCAATGTTCCTGTCCTGACATTATCAAGCAGTGGCTGAAAGTCTGAGTAGTAAGAATTGCCATGTTCAATATTTGGGCCAGGAAAGGTAAATGCATTAGATGTCTGATGTAAAAAGCCACCAAAATTTGGAAAGGTTGGGTCTACTCCACCAAAAACTTTGCCTTGCTGAAGCTGAAGGCAAGGTCAGTCATGTGTCGGCTGTGGCATGGAAGCATAGTATGCTCTCTGGAAAGAAGAATGTAGAGGCAGTGTCCCTAGAAATGTAGGAAGATGTGAAGGTAAAGATGTTGGAGGAGGTTGAGGAGAGAGTGAGCAAGTCACTGAGGTAGACAGTCTTGTAAAACTCCTGGTGGTATCACAAATAACCTCCCTGTTAGTATTCCAGAGTGTGGCTCGGGGTGAATTTTCCATACCAAACCACTAACCCTGAGCCACACTCGGGGTGAAATTGCCAGGGATTTTAAAAGTCCTACCTGGTTCCCACGTTCCAGTGGTGCCCGAGGTGTCCTCCAGTGATGGCCAACATCTTCTTCCCCTGGCAATGCCGGCTGGGCATCTGTGTAACCTGGTGATGCCCGGCCAGCATCTCCGTCCCCGGCGTGTGAGCGTTGGGAATGCGAGGCCAGGGGAAGTAGATGCCGGCTTGCTTGCGAATGTGTGGCTGGGAGGTGGAATCGTACGGCTGGGAGGTGGGACCAGGCAGGAAATTTAAAAAAATAAGTATTTTTAAATGTACCGCTTTTACATTTAAAAATACTTAGTACTCATACCGCCAGGGAGGTTAAGGTGTACCCCTTAGATTTACCAAGTGGCCCAAATAGAACCTAATTTTTGTTGCTTACTGATGTATGTATGACCGTGTGAACCCTACCAACCACAGCATACTGCAATGACAAAGATACATTCTTGGTCAAATGGTCATGAAGAAAAAAAAAATGGTTTTTGGGACAATACTTATGGCTGGGCGGTTTGCACTGGGAGACAACACAGGCTGCAAAGTCACACAAGGTGGATGTGTCCACCAGGCTGTATGGCTGTAGCTGGAATATCAGTAAACATGGATGGGATACTTGTATTGCATGGTGGTGGCTCACATTCGTTGTCCCCCCCAAAAAAAAAAAGAAAACGATAAAGACTCTATTTTGTTTTAAGTGTACAAGCACGATCCACTGTTTTCACCATCCCTGTATAAAAAGCCGAAGTGCTGATATGTAACATTGAATACAAAAAAGGTGAAAACAAGCATTTTAGGAAAAACACACCATGTGTTAGTGATAGGTTGTGATATAGAAAAGGAAATGTCACTTATTTAGGGTTCACATCTTTAAAACTTTTGAAATGCTGTGAAATGTCACTTCTGATGCAATCATCTTTTAGATCTTTCCTCTATACTTTCCAAACCACATTTTATTGGAATGTAATAGTCAGATACATGAAAATCTTTTTTGGAGTAAAATACAGAGACTTTATTTATGCTTTCACTCTACCAGAGAATGTATCTATTTATATAATCATAAACCCAGCTATTTACATCAACCTCTGCTCCCAAATTAGTTCACAATCTAATGTTACAGTTTGTGAAATATTTATAAAAAATAAGTGTTGGGTTTTTTGATTTACTAACTATTTTATGACACACAAAGGTAACAATGTTGACTGGCAGGCAATCCATCTAAGTTAGAATACCTACTATCAGATAATGATGCATCCTTTACTCCACCGGTGTAGATATTTTGATAGAGTTGATAAAATAATATTATTTAAAGATATAAAATATGCAACGCTGATCCTGTTAAGTCTAAAATTACATGATTGGAAAACTGCTCACATATTGACTTATCCAAACGAGATACCTTTAACACATACACAGTATATAACTAAATATACTAAAAATAACTAAAAATGGAATCTGAACTTAGTAGAACATTGCTGATATAGTGTGAACCTTTTCATATCTTTTCTTCCATACTATTTTCAATAATATTTAATAGCCAAATCCAGACTGCTAAAATAAGACCTTTCTTTTAGTGCCAGCTTTTATATTTCTACCATTATTATGACTGTCTACATACTCCAGATTCTTGAAATTAAAAATTATTTGTACAGAACATTGTTTAATGTATATCAAAACTTGTTACTCAAAATCTAATTTAAGGTTTAACATTTAATGTTGTTTAATTTATTATAGGTTTTCAATCTTTTTAAGTTTTCAGTTTTTTTCAGTCAATCAGTCTCCGGTATTTTTGCCATGGTGGTCCTTATTCAGGAATAACGGGTGACAACTGTATTCTGTTCTCCCGATTTTGAGACTATATGCATGTATGCCAATACACATTAGGCATGCTTGGTTCATCATTTTCACTATCAGGAAGCTGATGTGGACAAAAACAGTGTTTTGTAGAATGATACATGGTCATTGTTCGATACTTATGTTTTAGTTTATTTTGAATAGAATAAACCTGATGTATAGCCTGGTCCAGCGCTAGTGCTGGCCAGACATTAGTCCCCTAACACTGCACTCTTTGCCTATATCAAGCTCCCACTCGGAGCAAGAGGCTATTTGCACCGTACCAGCACACAGTTGCCCCCAGGACTTAGTGCACAATGGATGGCATTTTGGGAAGGACTCGCAGAGGACCAGGAGCCCACCGATAATGCAGAACAAAACAGAGCAAATCCATAATACAGAGCCAGGGGTCATACACAGGTAACCAGTTTACCAGATGAGGTATCTCGATAAAGTCGAAGCAGAGTCAGGGTCACAGGCACAAGGTTCGTCCAAGCCAGGCATGTCAAGCTCAAATACACAGTGGGCCAAAAATGAAAAATTTGGACGAAGTCTCGGGCCAACATTGATATTTATGGAAAAAATATTTACAATTGAGGAAGGTCGCTCAGATAATGCAGAACAAAGGTTCCTACTGAGGCAAATCCATATTACAGAGCCAGAGGTCATACACAGGTAACCAGTCTACCAGATGAGGCATCTAAGGATAAAGTCTAAGCAGAGTCAGGGTCACAGGCACAAGGTTCGTCCAAGCCAGGGATGTCAAACTTGAACACACAGTGGGCAAAAATGAAAAATTTGGACAAAGTCGCGGGCCAACGTTAATATTTATTAAAAAAATATTTACAACTGAGAAAAGTCGCTAATAAATGTCAACAGAGGAGGGGGCGTTTGTGGGTCCTGATTTACGTGCTAGCAGAGCATTCTGGGATTTGTAGTATTAGAGGTGCATGCACAGTCTACCGGCGGGCCAGCTCTAGCAGACATTTGGTATTTTCCCTGGGGCCAAATAAAATTACAGACTTGGCCGGCAGGCCTGAGTTTGACACCCCTGGTCCAGACAGTATATAATCACAGGATCAGAATCTGGCAGGGTCAGCAACAGTATATATAATAAATAACACACCAGCAGCAGGTCAGCCTAGCTTAACATTACAACAGACAACTTGGGACTGTGAGCAGAAAGGCTTTAAAGTACCAGCAGCCAGTGACGGGGCATATTGAACCCAGGGACTAATCTGCTCCTAAAATCCCTTTGAGCTGTGTGACACCTATTTTGCTTGTTCTCTTTGCTGCTGTAAGTGACACAACTGGACGGAATAAACAGGGGTTACACTGGGGTGGCGCACAGCACGAGATTGCCTGCCAGACATGCGACTCCTAACACCTGATGAACCTGATGTGAAAGACCTGTCAGTTTGTGGTATACCTTTGTGCAGGACCCTGGTCTTATATCCACCTCTTCTAGCTTTCTACAGACATCTTATAGTTAGTTGGCTTGCTGGGTCCTCACACAGCTTTGCTCTTTGCACAGACAATGAGCAGTACATAAAGTAAAAGTAGCAGTGACATCATCAGAGTAATATCTGGGTTTTCATAGGGCTGGTGGCAGTGATAATTGTCCGAATAGGAGGCATGATATGGCAACACCCAGTTACCCACTCAAGACAATTAGGCTGCAGTAGTGCCTGTTTATAGCATTGCTATCCCAATACTGGGTTATCTACACCCTCCTCTTTTTCCCGGTGTCTCTGCCATCCACCCGTGCCCTTCTCCTCCTTGGTTGGCCCTTAAAGCGTCAGAGGCTAACATGAGATCCCTAGACTGTTCTTCAGGCCTGCAGCAGCATTTGTTGAGTAAACCTGGTTGTTTGTGTGTTACACTGCTCTCTGTATAAGGTAAGAATTTGATATTTATCTGTCTGTATCCCAAGAATTTATATTGGTCTGTACGGTGTGGGGGTTAGAAGACGTGCCTTTCAGTATAGTGTGGAGGGAGTAGTAGGAGGCAGGCTCGGACTACAACCTAAAATTCACTTTTGGATAGACTAATCAATTAAAATAATAATTTTATCTAAAACACTGTAATGTTAGGAACCTTTACTGCTCTTAGACTCTTATTTTCTCTGCATTTTCACAGCTTCAAAAGAATTACTTTGATGAACAACCAACATCTTTCTAAAGAGCAGTTCACCTGGTGATATGAGCTTCCCGCAAAGCTGTATAACCATTAGGCCAACATACTTGCTGTGCAGCTCTTTTATGTCCGAAGCTCTTATTACACATATTCCTACTCGTGTCCAAATTCTATGTTATGTTCCTTTTATATTTTAATATCACTTTTAAATATTTATGCAAATATATTGGCCAAAGTGTTGGCATTGCATCTTAATAATTTACTCCATAATATAGCTCAATAACTCAATCCTCAGGAAAGGAAACTTGATATTAGCATTTGAAAATCGTAGACCAATCTCTGTTATTCGTATTATTATAGATCAGTGATGGCTAACCTTTTTGAGCCCGAGTGCCCAAACTGCCGCACAAAACCAAAGAATTTCCTCAAAGTGCCAGCACGTCAATTAAACCTTAATAACAAGATTTTAGTATCTAAAAACTCTTTATAAAGTTGCCTGAACTATGTAATTCCTCCCCCCACTTCCCCCTCACACACTGCCTGGCTCATAGGATACTAAGGGGAAGACAGGCAGGCTAAACACCCACTCACAGGACTGCAGCCAGCACAGGAGGATGGGCCGCGGCCCACCGGGACAATGCCCGGTCCTCCCAATGGCCAGTCCGGCCCTGTTGCCAGGTGAGCTGCAAAGCAGACACCGGCACACTCGCCTCCCGCCGCGCCGCATATCTTAATTGCAGACCTTCCCGCGTGCCAGCTGCAAGGCCTTCGCGTGCCACAGCTGGCACGCGTGCCATAGGTTCGCCATCGCTGTTATAGATCATACTGTGATATTTTCATTAGATGCTAAGTTGAACTACTTATGAGATAAAAGATGATGAAAAAAGATGATGAGATAAAAGATGATAAAGCAGTATGTGGACCAGTGGCTCTTTCCTTTGTTTGCTAATGTGTTTGTCTCTTTTCTTGAACCATTTGACCTATAGCCCATTGATATCAAGAGTTGTCCAATGATATACATAAACATATCAATTGTGGAATTAGAGAATGGGGACAAAAGCATTATTTTATCATAGTAATACAGACCCACTCTATAAATGATCAAAAATATAACAAATACAACAAACTTGGCCAATGTATTGGACTATATGTTAGCTGGGATTAGGTTTAAAAAAAACTGTAGTTGTGAAGTATATAGTTACGTTTTTATTACTATAAATTATGTAGTTTTATCTAAAACCCAACCATCTGGTCATTGTTAAATGTTGAATCCATTCCAGGATTACAGGGCCACACAGATTCAATAGGTGGTTCAGAGGTTAGCACTCCGGCCTTTGCAGCACTAGGTTAGGTTGTATTAAAAGATGTATGACTAAGTTAGAGACATTATATTGTGAACCCTTTAGTGGGACAGCTAGTGACTTAACTAGGGACTTTGTAAAGTGCAGCGTAATATGTCAGCGCTATATAAATACTGCGTAATAATATTAATTTAGAAGCTCAATGCAATGTGCACAACCTTTAGTCAAAAAATGTTTTTTTTGACATGTATAGACCCAAAAAAGATAAATTTGAGCAGAAAAGAGGGACAGCAGGGTTTGGTTCTTAAGAAGGGGAATCGGGAATAGTAGGGAGGTATGCCTGCCACATTTCATAAACTTGCAGTTAGGTTAATTGGCTTCCCCCCAAAATTGACCTTAGGTTGTATTAAAAGACGTATGACCTACTTTCTGTGTCTATTATAGGTCCTGCCCCACCTCACGTAGATCTGTGGTTTCCACAGTAATGCAGGGAAGGTGGAGAACCTATTATTCTTCCTACTTTGGGTGTCTCACGGTTATATTTGATTGACCCTCCCATAGACTGAATTTAGAGATATGAGAAAATAGGTGTAATCCTATATGCAGCACATTTGCTCAGTCATCAGACGAGTGGAATAATAATCAATCAGATTCAGAACCAGAACCTTCAGTGTACAAAGATCCGGAGATGCTGCATAGTATGTACCTGGTTTATATCAACTTACATTTCATAAGAGATCTGGAAGGTGTTGCACAATTATTAAAATAAATGTATGCTACAATAAACCATAACTGTATTTCAATGTTTTATTTTATAAAAGTGCAGTTCTTACAAACACATCTGTTCATGCAGTACCATGGACATAGCAGGTGTCTCAGACATCAAAAAGTAAATGATGCATATTTTCACATTTTCTCATATTTTCACAGTTTCTCATATAGATGAAAAATGAATCATCACTTCTTTATTTTTATTTCCTTACATGCATGATTGCACAGGCCTGTTTTAATTAAGTGACTCTTTATTTTATTAACTATGATATGTATGCTGTTTCCTGAAGGGTTCTGTTCATTTATGTTCTTATTTTGGTTCGAGTTGGCAACATGAATTGGTTGTAAAGAAACAGCACAAATATCAGATTAATGATCGTAAAGTCACTAAATAATAGCACCATATTTACCACTGTGTAATCATATGTGTTAAGAGAAAAAATAGCATTGATGACTCATTTCTGATCTATAAAGGACTAAACTTTAAAGGGCATAATTTACTTTTTATTAGCCTGAGAGATTAGACAACATGTTATGACAAATCAAGTGGCAATGCTAGTTGACATATTTAGAACTCAATTATCATGCCAACACTTTGTGAGCTGTAGATAAATAATTTCAAGTTCCCTAAAATGTGAGATTTTGTTTGAGTTTCTTGCAGAATAGACATTGTCTGCTCATTCTGTAATAAATAACCTGCTTTCTTCTATTTTGACTATATTTCCGAAGCTTAGTTCTGCTTTAAGTCAGTTTCTAACAGTTTAGAAACACTTACTGGTTGTTTTTATTGGAGGGTTGGCAGCCTGCCAAGAGAATGTTCTAAAAGTAAAATTGCTATGATTTCAGCAAACTTATATTCAGATTTCCCTATATTTGGGGATTTGTGACACTTATGTCAAATGTTGTTTGGGGTATGAGGTGTACTGATGATAAAAATAGGGGTTCTTACACAGGGGTCCCCAACCTGTGGTGCACCCCCAGCGGGGCCACTGGGGGGGGGGGCACACTGGCCAGGGCCCTGGATCATGTCTCCTCTTCGGATGGTAGGCTCAGAGCCGTGGGTGGGTTGTGTCTCTGGGCTGGACTGCGATGGAAGAGTGAGTGGGTTCTGGCATCATGACGTCACCAAAGTGGAAGTTTCTTCTGACACACGACCCCCTGCACATGCACGGTCCAGAGTCCATGCATTTAGTGGTCTGTGAGCCCCAAAAGGTTTGGGAACCACTGTTCTAGCAAGAAATGGACAGCTCAGCTGCCTATACTAACACCTAAATTGGCAACAAACTTACACCATGAACAGTCTTTCCTATAACTCAATAGAAAATATCACAAGCAACATGCATGCAACATGCATGCAATAAAGTCAGTCAGGTCTGACAGCCACCTGTTTAAAGGTGTTTCCTATGTACCTAATATGAGTAGCTACAATATTGGAGTCTGTGTGTTTGGCTTAAAAATACATTAGTAACTTAACCCTTTGGTAAATGATGAAGCAATTCCTGTAACGCTGATAATGTGAATCCAATAGTATTTGGTGACTGTGTTGATTCTAGGGTGGAGGGAAACCTTGAAAATGAGCAGGAAAAGTCAGAAAAAGTTATAAATTCTGTCCCTTTAAAAAAGTGTGGGGATGATTTACAATTGAAAAACTGTGTCTTGAGTCTAAATTATGTGAATTGTGATAAAAATTTTATGGATTACACCATATAGTAGGTAATGGTTACTGCAAAAAGGGGTATACAGGCAAATTTCCTGGTGTACAATTTATTGACTTTAAATTTTTCTATGAATTTGCCAAATTAGATTACTACAATTACAATTACTTCATACATTGGGGTCTTCAGGACCAGGGGTGTAGTGGGGCGCACAGGTGGCAATGCCGTGCCCTCACTTTTTTTTGGGAATGGGCACTTTTATGCCCACTTTTATTTTGCAAAGAAAAACTTTGGTGGTCTGCGGCTTTGGGCAGTTTGCCCACCCTCGGAATGGGAGGGTGCTGCTATCATGATGTCACCCTGGGGGAAAGTTTCTTCCCCCTTGAGTTACGCATAGGCAGGGGTGTATGACTACACCCCTGTTCAGTACCGGAAAAGATGTATTATGATAAAATTGGCACAATATGTTTCCTGGACCAGAACCATTACAGGTTTTCTGGATCGGCCAAATTCGCCAATGATCATCTATCTTCTCCAGTCTTTGAGAACTTTATTAAATTAGACACATCACGGTGGGTCCCGCCTGGAGGGTTTGCCAGGAAATGGTTTCCCATCTAAAACTTTACCCTCCCTGAATCTACTATATCCAATACTGAACAATTAGGCGTTTATACAAGGGGAAGAAGATCCTCAGGGAAAGTAAAACTGTATCACTACTGATAAATGACCATGGTATAAAATGATATTTACAAAATCTTTATTTTGAATATACACAAATCCAAAATCAATATTAAGAAAATGTACTTTTAATAATATTCAAATACAGATAGGGTTACAGACATCCGACATGCATACAACTCCTAGATACCAACAGGACTTCCCTGCTCCCTCCTGTGCAGGATGAAGGCTTGAAGGGGAAAAGGGGGTGATTTGCATGACTTGCAGAAGAAGTCTTCTGCTAAACACAGCTAAGGTTGTGCATGATCCTAGGGGGATGAGCTCTTTCTGTAACCTCTTGTAACTCTTTAATGACCAAGATAAACTCTGCAGTTTCATTTTGCATATCAAAGCGCAGCTTGCCCCAGAAGTTAATGAATGTCTAGGCATAAAGATTTTTTTTACATTTTCTTTACTTTGTAATTAACTCACAGTGAGGATTTTTTTTTTACAGTAACTGACACCACGCTGCCTAATAATACCTTGAGACAAACATCTGTCCTAATTGCATTCATTAAAATAATGTACCTGTTCCAACTTACATACAAATTCAACTTAAGAACAAACCTATAGTCCTTAACTTGTATTTAACCCAGGGACTACCTGTACACTGTTCACTATTTCACAGAAGGACTGCTGACAGTTCAGAAAAGTATACGTAATAAACATCCTCTAGATATGGGTCTTAACATATATAATGTGGATAGGAGGCAAACAAGTGTTCTGCACTGATTCTTGAACAAACTTTTTGTTTTTTTTTCTCACATTAACTTAGCAAGCTTTTATTCTGCGTCCGTAGTCTTTACCAAGCTTGTAAAAAAAAGTAGTAGCAAAGTAATGTTTTGGATAATACAAATTACTAGTTTTCTCCATCAATTTTACAATTCAAATAAAGTGAAAGTTCAGTGTCTGGGCCAATATATCTGTTGAATCCGTGTGAACTGGGTTTTGTATAAGGGCAGTAAGCCAACTGCAACAGTACAAACAACCGATCTTTTTTGCCTCTATACATTGTTTATTCTCTCAGATTCATAAAAACCTTACGTTATTTGTCATCCATCCTGAGTTTCTTCCCTCAAGGCATGGGAAGATGGACCATCTGGTAGAGTCTGGATCAGAGAGATTCTTTTCTTTCTAAATGAGAACCCTGAGCATATGGTGAACATGTTAAAAGGAAATGAATCCATTATAGAGCAGTTGAATGTTCAATGTACTTTACTGTGAGGACTTTGCAAACTTCTCTCTTTTTTTTAATAAAAAACACTGCCATCCCTACTCATTATTCCATAGGTGGAAGGCCACAGATGTATGGGACAACCACTATGCCGACATAAAAAGATTACCCAAGCAGGCATTTTATTTTGTTTATTATTTTTTTTGCATATCTTCCTTTTTATAGCTTTATTTAGGAGAATGATCAATGACCATTGAATGTGAGGCAGCAATGCAGAGAAAAAATATTCAAAAAGGACAGGACCAAGTGTTATGCCAAACAATGTAATGAAAAATATATGAACCTATTGTAATGACAGATATTCAAAAAATGCAGAAACAAAACAAATTGTGGTCTTTTAGATGTACAATTCCTGGGTAATGCAATTACAACCTTTTACCCTTTATTTAAATTATTGAATTTGATACAGCATCTATAATAATAAAGGCAAAAATCAGGTAAGGAGCAGAGGAGTAAAAGGTAAAAATAGATAGAATGAGAAAAGGGAAACAGTGACACAAAAGCATGGGGAAGAGATTATCATAGCTCTATCACTAACTAACAGGGATAATAAAAATTAGCAAATGTATTTCACACCGGGTCCAGGTGTTACTTATACATCATCACGCAACTTTCTTACATCTTCCTTGCCTGACTCAGACAAGTTTAGTAATAAAGTGAAACATGGCCCATAATAGTTGTAAGAATTTTAATAGCTACCATTGAACAGACAAAATTAATTTTGTACTTCTAGTATATTACAAATTGCTGCCATAGATCTATTCTAGGAATAGATTAATATCATTCTGTGTAACAGAATAACATTCTGTCTAAATTGTCAACCAATCACACTTATATTTTGAGGTTGTTGCTTTGTTTACCTGGAAATATTTTTAAATGCCTTTTTGAAGTGTCATATTTGTAAAATTCTTGCACTGACATATTTTGCTATAGCATTATTATTAATATTATTAATAATAAACAGGATTTATATAGCGCCAACATATTATTCAGCGCTGTACATTAAATAGGGGTTGGATGACAGACAGTGACACAGGAGAGGACCCTGACCTGAAGAGCTTACAATCTAGGAGGTGGGGGAAGTAACACACAATAGGAGGGGAGATATGTAGTGGTGGGAAGTAGTGATGGTTTCAAAAGACAGAAGAAGACAGGTAGGTACGTTTGAAAAGCTTTGCAGGGAGTGTCCTGGCCAAGATTTGAACTTGGGACTGATTGCTGCAAAGGCCAGAATGCTAACCACAAAGCCACAGTGCTTCTACAGATTTGTGTTTTAAGTAATGACTTATAAATACCATTATTTTCTATTGATTATTTGGAATTTTCATGCAAAAATGTTAACATAAATTTGTGGTCTTTTTTCCTGTCTATAGCAACATATTTTTGTGATTGTGCAGCCAAATAGCATCAGCCTGGCTATTCTATTTCTCTGTGCTGTAACTGCACTGTTTTGCAAGTTAATTTTATCTTTATATTAAACTGCCCCAAATATGGACATTCTATCTTAATATACAATGAGCACATAAATAACATATCTTAGATAATATATCAAATAAAGGTGTGACACATTAGCAACCACAATCATTAAAACAATATGGACAGTTTTTTAAAAGATGGGAATCTGACATTCTTTTCAACATTTCCTGCTGGGAATCTTCCAGATGTTTCAATGGCAGTAATGGATTCACACCAGGGAATGTTTGAGGGAATGTCAGATTCCCTGTTTAATAAAAATAGCCCTAGAGGTTATTATTAAAATACAAATTCTAATTTTAGAGTTCCTTCTCTGAACCACAGTTTACACTTAACTGTCCTTGCTCCTTGGATACTGTGTAGGTCTCAAGCAGCCGATTTAAGACACAACAGATTTCATCATGTCATTGTTTACCAAAAATGAAGCCACAAAACAGAAGCAATGAGTAAAAAAAACTAAATAAGGGTGTGTGGCTCTGCAATTGCTATCTGATGATCCCACTTAAGAGAGATTTGTACTCCCAGAAGCTATCAAAGTTCTGAAGTTCTTCCCAGCAGGTACACCAAGCAGATCTCTCCCTGCAACAGGCAAGATGCCACCCTCGCCACCCTCCAGCTTGGCCACGACCTGATGGTGAGACGCCTCTGAGAGATGTCATATACAGAGTTCATTTTTATAATCTCAAAGAGGGCATTAATCAGTGCATTTGGTGCAGGGGTCCCCTGGACTTTGAGAGTGCCAGCATACAGATCCTGACAGATGTCTCCAGAAATACCTTATGCATGGGCCACATTTTGAGACCGCTCTTGAAACTTCTTTGTTTTCTGGGCATAACCTACAAATGGGGACATCCATTCCACCTTTTGATACATAAAGGCAATTTCCCCTTAGCCCTCCATACCCACTCACAGTTGCTCAACCTATTTTCACTGCTTGAAACAGATCACATTTAACTGCTAGACTGGCTTGCATCTGTGGCATTTGACACTCAACAACTCAACGAGTCAGAACCCACTGGTGCTTTAGATCTTCGGCTTCCATATGGATGCACGGGGTCTATCCTCCCAACAATTCCAAATCCTAACCTGGGATTGTGCCTAGCCAAAATGTTAGTGCCTAATCTACTACTGAATAGTGCCTTGGCCCATCAACTTTTTTGTTTTTTGAAAACTATGTGCCATTTTTCGAATATCTCTTATGATGTGCCTAATGGTGTTACCTGAATCAGAACACCTTCACTGCCAGATAGCATTTTTGCAGGAGACAGATACAGATGTCTCCAGAGGTGCCTCCCACTTGTCTTTCTCTACCCTTAGAAATCTTAAGTTTTTCATACTTCTCTTCCATATACGGAGATGACTGGATCCCACAGACAAAGACTATACATTGTATTCCCTAGTACACAAAACTTATTCCAGGAAAGATTTTTTTTCTTGTCCCATACCACTATATTTCTAACATTACATCCTCAGAAATCCGTTCCACTGAGTTTTCTGATCACGTTCCCGTCTCTCTGACGCTAGCAACTACAACTCCCACTCCCAAGTCTGGGAGATGGACATTAAATGAGAGCCTCTTATACAACCTGGAAGTGATTGACGCAATAAAATCTGAACTAAAGACATACTTTACTATTAACTGCAATTCAGTAACTAACCTATTAGTGGTATGGGAAGCCCATACGTATGTCATCAGAAAAATCCTTGTCAAATTTGTCCATAAATATAAAAACGACAGTCAAACAAACCTCACCTCTTTGCTATCACATCGCTACGACATCCACAGTTTAGAAGCCCAACACAAATGACAGCTGAGCCCAGATAAAGAAGCGCAGCTAGTTGCATAGTACCTACTATATATCATTATACAGAGATCAGAGCATGATTAGCTAAGTGCAAGGCATTTTACTACGAGCACCCTTACAAAGGTGGTAAGGCGTTAGCTCGTGCTCTGCGTACCCAAAGAGCTTGTAGTTATATTCCTTGTATTAAGGCTCCAGAGGGCTCCCCTGATGATATTCTGGTGAGTATGTCTGATGCATTCAATTCCTTTTACAGTGCCCTATATAACCTGGAACCTTCTTTAGGGGGAGACACTCCAGTGGGCATGAACATGGATATTCAAAAATATCTCCGCTCCTCTAGCCTACCCTCCTGTCCCCAGAGTTACTGAAAGCACTAGATGCCCTCCCCAACCTCCTCCTGTAATTCAAAGAATATATTTGCCTCTCCAACTACAAAATTATTCTTCACATATGATGTTTCCTCATTTTAGAGACAAGGTATTTATTCCTGTAGCTCTCAGTGAGATATCTGCACCTGTCCAGAGGTACCTTTGCTTATACATTACCTGAGCAAAATGTTCTAGCTGGGTCAGGTTTGAAATGAGTCTTCAAAATCTTGAAGTGCATGGTTAAGTTTTTTGCATAGATGTTTGATGGGATCACCACCCATAAGAAGTCACCAAAGAACAGTCCAGTTTCTGGCTGTTTTGGGGTGCTCTGTATATTTTGGATTATTATTCTGTTGGAAGATTCATACCTTGCCACTGAGACAGAGCTTTCTGGCACTGGATAATGTATTTTACTGCACAGACTCAAGGAGCCCCATGCCAGATGAAGAAAAACAACCCCAAAACATATCAAAAGCTGTTTTTTCTCCGTTTGTCCAAATGACATTCTTCTGATAGCACTATGGATTGTCAGTATGCATATTAGCAAACTTCAGTCTGGCTTTTTATATTTTTCTTTCCACAGTAGAGTCCTCCTGGGTCTTCATTGAGCCCACTGTCAAAGATGATGGGGCAATAAGCTGGTGGACTTTGACTATTGAGTTCAGCTTGTATCTTTTTGAAAGTTGTCCTTGGTATTTTGTCATTTATTCTATCCTTCTGAACATTCTGGGGTCAGTTTTCCTCTTGCAGCCATGTCCAGGGAGGATGCCTACAGTTGCTTGGACCTTAACCCCCCTAGCCTTCTAATTCTGTCCATATTTTCATGCAAAAAGCATTACATTTTTTGCATGGAAATTTATTTTTAAATTGTAGGCTAATAATTCCCAGGCATAACTCACCGAAATATGTACAATATTTATTAGATGTAATAATAAACTTATAATTTATTTATTATTTTTATTTAAAATAAAAACACACAAAGATCTGTAAAATAAAAACCTAAAAAAAAGTGAAACCTGTAATATAACTGTACAGTAGCATGTATAATATACATAAAATTATACATATATTATATAAAGATTTCTTTGTATTGGACTCAATACAGCTATTTTGTATTGAATCCAATATAAAACTATTTGAATTTACTGCCGCTCCTCCCGCCCGCACCGGGGTCACTGGGAAACCCCGCTGAACGTCTCTGCTGAAGATTGAAGAAAGAAGACGTGAAAGAAGACTGCAGGGACCAGCAGGACGCCGGGGATTCCAACAGAGCAAGGTAAGTGTTTTTTTTTTAAAGTTTTTAGTGACCCCGAGTGTGACTCAGGATTACACCCCAAGTCACACTCGGGAATACCGCTAGGGTGTTAAACCTAATAATAATATTATAACTCTTATCACAGGGACATCAGGTTGCTTGTAGATGGCCTTTGTCTTTGATTTTTAACATGCTTTTCTATAATTTCTTTCTGATCTCCTTAGACAGCTCTCTCTTCTCTGGTCTATGTTTGGTGAAGGATACGCAGTGATACCAAAATAACTCTGATCCATTTATTTATGAACCTTTTAAGTAGTATGAACATATGTGTCAAACCCATTTTAGAATATCCATGTAGAAAAATAAATACTTTCGGCCTGATTTATTAAAGCTCACCAAGACTGGAGAAGATATACTATCATGGTTGAACCTGGATAATCCAGCAGGCCTAGAACAGATTTCTTATTATATAGCAAATGTTTTCAATCCAGGACTAAATCCATTCCAGGTTTACTTGAATCTTTGGTTTTAGAGAGATTTAATAATCAGGCCCTTTAAATCAACTTTGCTTTACCTAATGACATATCGAAGGCATGCATGTATACATTGAACAATTGCTTTTCCTTTTATTAATTTTTAGGAAGCATAAACCACTTTTTCAATGGGCTTTGGGGTTTCAATACATTTGCCTATGTTTGTATTTCTTTATATTTTAAAATATTTTTACTAGTACATAAAAGTCAATTTCATTTTAGTCCGTAAAAGCTTGTTTATCTTGAAAAAATGCTAAGTGCATTGCCATGATATCTTAAGTGATAACACATTTATTGCCAAATCAATATTACCAAGGAAATGTAAAAATTGCTCTGCTCTAAAAGGTATATACTGGTACAAGTGCTGAACTGTCAGAAAAGACTAGTATAAGTAACATATTCTAGTTTTTTTTATATTCTTCTTACTTACCTAGTGATTGGAAATGAATGTATTATTTTCTTTTCTAGTGTTTTGTGAAATTCTACTATTGTCCTATTTTTTTTAAAACTTGCAGCTCCAGTTCTCAGTTCTTGTTCTGAAATGGTATTACCTAATATATTTCATTGCATTTGATATTTCAAGGTAATCATTTTAACTTGAAGTAGTAATAAAATGGAACATGAAAGGGCAGATATCTCGTATTGCTCTTTCTGGGTGACTGACATAGATTTGATTCATGTTCTGTGTTTAATGATAAATAAAATTTTAAATTAGCCCCATATATCTACATATTGCAATGGAACATTTCAAAAGCTTGATTATACAATAGCATTACTATAAAAGTGAGTCAGAACACTGCTGGCATGTTCTTGATATAGAAATTTTTATTTAAATATGAAGTAATAGTATTCTATTTTTACAATTTTGTGAGCTGCAGAAGATTAAAAATTAGTTATTAGCTATCCCACTTGTGGAAACCTTTACAGTTGGAGGAAAGTGAGGAAATTTGCCATAGTTGAATCAAATTATGCACTGCACAATTGTTACCTGTGTAATACTGAATATAAAATCTTCAGTAAATGTTTGGAACTAATTCATTTAAACATACAATATTATTTGCTTATAGCAACCAGAATTATTGCCGATTTTGTCAACAGAAGGAAATCAAAAGTTTGTTGCTCCAAGTAATGTATCTACTTTTATGTTCATTTTCTTTGCTCCGGCATTTATGAATTCCACCTTTCTTCTCAAGTAACAATGTTGTAATACCTAAGGTTAAATTAATTAAAACTTCTTTCACACTTTTCCTCCCAGTATGCTGTGCTACCTTATGTCATACATTTACATGCATAGCTTTAAGGAAGTCATTTGATTTCAATTTGCTGCCATTGTACCAGGATGGATAACAAAACACACCTTCTTTACTGACACAGTGCAGTGCAATGCAAGATATTGTTTTAATCTTGGCTGTGTGTTGGGGTGCTATTCAATGCACATTTTTGGTATTTTAATGCATAGGTGTGAAGCTACCCAAACATGTAATGCATGTGGTATTTGCCATAGTGATTTAATAATAACATTTTAATAATAAAACATTGATTTTCTTTTAATGGAAATAAACTATTGGTATGGTACATTTTTA
>NC_092864.1:67623161-67637031 GCF_032062135.1 Pyxicephalus adspersus | reverse complement strand
TATGATTTCACCTGGTTAACAGTCACAATAGAAGAAAAATGATATTCATAAAAAATGTAAATAAAAAGTAAACTTCCCAGATTACAATCCAAAACCTTGTTTCCTGATGTACTTCTGTGTATTACCTCTGTAGAATCATAAGTGTTGGACAGCATACAATTTGAACTTGAGCTACTTTTCCTTTTGAAGACATTCTCATTTTTTAATGCTTATTGATAATTATTAAGGTTTTGGGTCGATTTTATTTTTATAATTTTGTAAAATGTATATATTTTTAAACTGAAGTTTTATCCACCTCCCTCCTTTCCCACCAAGTGCAAACTAGTGTCCCAGAAAATAGCTTTTTGTGAAAGCACAGATGTAACTATATGCTTTTGGATTGTCATACTAGAGTATATTCTAGAGTAGTAATAGTCCTGAGATAGATCGTCAAATCAAGTAGGCAATTACATAAGACTGATGGTTAGGCCACATGTTAACAACTTATGAATAATAAAAATTCAGGAACAGTCATTTAGTTCAAAATGGTCCAAACAATGCACAGTAGTAACAGTCAGTCTATTTAGGTATAAGCAGTCAGGCTAACCCTTAGATTAGGCACAGGCCAATTGTCCAAAAGGCTACTTCAACTTTTTTTATTAGGGTAGGTGTGAAGTGTATAGCTAAGTGACAACCAGAACATATAGAATGATTAATGCTGATTATTATACAGCTTGTCTGAACTGTACAAACCAGAGAGTTGGATAAGCCACTTATTCAGCAGATTTAGCTGCTTGCCAATTGCATGGAATTTTGATCACACAACGCAATTACATTTGGCTAGATAAATATGTGGCTAGCAAAAAATCAAATATTTAAATGCAATATTTTCGATTTTCATTGCAAATCTAAAAAAAAAAAAATAACATTGTATTGTTTAGCCCTGAGCATATTTAAACAAATATAAATAAAATTTTATGTGTAATAGATAACACTGCAAATAAATTTGTCTTCAAAGTCTTCAAAGTAACAATAGGCTTTAGTGGAATATAAAAATACAAAATAATGTATTGTCTCAATATGATTTATTATACTTCATAAGGCTTTTCTTGTAGACTTTCCACACAGTTTACACCCCTTTCAACCAAGCCAATACAAATAGCCCTGACACAGGGACCTTAATGGGATTTCTTATTTACTGTTGACTACCAATTTCAAGGGTTAGTAAACATATTTACTTGCATGCCTACACCTAGCAGCAGAATATCCAATATAATGATTCATTACACTCTGATTAGGGAGCTCAATCTGGCGTTAACTGCTGTTAAGTTGTGGAGATGAATGCTCATTCAAAGATTTTCCTTTTATACAGTAGAGCTCCTGATGTTCACACAGTTCAATAAGTCTATGAATCAAACAATTTTCCATGCTGCAGTCCCTAATGGAAATACCAGCAGTAGAAAAGCTGTGTACCGTGAGAATGGTAGGGGAGAAATCAGTGTGTTACATTGTTTGAAAAAATGTATTTTGTTTCTTGTAATCAGTATCATATTAGCTAAATAATGCTGGAGATGTGAGTATGCATGGTGTCAAGAGAAATGTATATGGGTAATGGGAGTGACATCTTTTCTTATTGTCTGAATATAGGTGAGTTTATTTTGTGTGATTGGGATAATAATTTATGTTTGGGATAAGTGGTATACCTGATATTTTGTGCAAAAGCATCTACTGTATGTGGGGAGATGGGTAGTATTGGTCAAATATCTCACTATTTGATTCAACAGCTATTCGATCGAATTAGGGGATATTTTTCGGGTGATCGAACGTCAAATTCGAACACCATTAAAGTCAATAGGGGGGGAAATTCGGGTTATTCGGGTTACAGCTCCTCCGCTCCCCTGATTGCTCTTGCAGCCTTAGCGTAACTATAGTATGTGTTCTTGGATAGAGATTCTTTATCCAAGAACACAGGAGTCCCACAGGATCCCCGGGCACTAGAGGCTAAGTGGGGACAAGTCCCCCCATTCATTCACCTCTAGTGCTTGGTGATTGGCTGGGAAAAGAAAAATCCTGATGATGTTTGAGCTGTCATCAGGGTTTACCTTTCCTCAGCCAATCACAGAGCACTAGAGGTGATGAATGGGGAGACTTGTCCTCATTTACCCTCTAGTGCCCAGGGATCCCACACTGACAGGAGGAATCATCCTGTGATTGTGGGATAACCTGTAAAAAAATAAAAGTTAGTTACACAAATCACACACATTCAATAAATTACTTTAATATTAAAGCCTCTTTTTTTTAACACTTTTTTTACACATGAATTTGCAAAGTCGAATCCTGTGTTTTTCGGGTCGGGTCTATCCGAATTCAAACAGCCATATTCGGATTCGAATATAGGGACAACCCGAATTCGAACACCAACACTAGCGATGGGTCAAACCAGCAAAAAATCGTGATAGCATTAACAATACTAAAAAAGATGTTCCTGTTTAGCCCACAGAATACATTTTCCAAAGGGAAACCTCAAATCACAAAATAAGAGGCTAGAATGGGAATGAAGTTCATAAATTTAAAATACTGGGCTGTAGTCTATACAGATGCTGGAATTTTATGTGCCACTACAATGTCATTAATGTTTGATTTCTGGTAATGCAGCCAGAGTTTTTTTTTAGTTATTTTTATTCAAGCCCCTGACGGAAGGTCTCGAAAGTACTCCTACCTCACTAAGTGACATGTGTGTGGACTTCCTATATATCATATAATAACAATACCTAAAAATAGTTGTAGTTCATTACTGGTTGTATGTTATTGCTTTTCTGTTATATGGACGACCCAAAAAGAATTATATGTAGGTTTTCTCAACCATTTCAGAATAATATGCCTGAAAAAGTTTCACATTAGAAAAACATTAAACAGAAACTAAAGACTAAATGCTAAAATACTGGAGCATTTTACAAAAAGAATGATTAGTAGAGTTGGTCGAATTTTACCTGTTTGGTCCACTGACTGTTCTCGGAAATGATCCCAACGTTTGGAATTTTTCCAATTTGAATCCCATTGAAATCAACGACAGAGGCAACCAATGCTCCTGTCCTACTGTTAGGCTAATGAATATGAAAGCTGTCAATGACAGCCAGCCAGAATCGCTCAGCCTTAAAACTTTTTTTTCTTGAAATAAAGAGGCTGTGGGATGTGGATCTTTTCCCAAATGATGGCTCTTGTCACTATTGGGCACAGACAGGGGTCTGGTTTATGTCAAAAGGGGGGCTACATGCCTTTTGTCCTCTTCCTTTTTTGGTCAACCAGATTCCAGAGGACATTTTATTGATAGGAGCATATACACTCGCTGACCCATTTTCTATCCAGGAAGGTCCCAAGCCTGATAGATAAAGAGTCTGGTTTCAATATTAAGGAGAACAAAAAAGTTTGAAGGCTGAGCAAATCTGGCCTGCAGGCTTTGACAACTCTCACTTTCCACTGGCCTAATTGGCTATATTTGTCTATGACTGTTATAATATATGGCTGATTTTCGGGCGACTTTGCCACCGTTTTTCGAAACTGTACACCAAAGTCGAATCCTGTGTTTTTTTTTGGGTTGGGTCTATCCGAATTCAAACAGCCATATTCGGGTCGAAAAGGATGTTCCTGTTCAGCCCACAGAATACATTTTCTAAAGTCAAACCTCAAATCAAAAAATAAGAGGCTGGAATGAGAATGAAGTTCATAAAATTTAAAATACTGGGCTGTAGGCTATAGAGAGACTGTTTGAAGTTTGAAGGCTGAGCAAATCTGGCCAGCTGTCTTTGACAACTCTCATTTTCCACTGGCCTAATTGGCTATATTTGTGTATGACTGTTATAAGATATGGCTGATTTTTGGGCGACTTTGCCACCGTTTTTCGAAGCTGTACACCAAGCTTAAAAAGAATATTTAGAAAGGCAGACTGACCTTTTGGTACTTTTCTGTTGTCAGTCTATTGTTGTGTTTTTAGTAGTCATTGGCTCCATACTCTATGGTGGGACAGTTTGTAAGCTTTGCTGCCAGAATTGCCACTGCTATAGTGCCTGTTCAATATTGGTGCTTGTTGTGACACGGTTATATTGGTGTATTGTTTTTACACGATTAAATATGATAACAAAAATGTTTGAAACTAACTAGAGCAACTGTGCTAACTTTTTTTCTGAAATGGAAAAGAGCTTTTCCAGTTTACTACTTGTAGTACGTGTCAATAACAGCCACATACCGGTGCTAAGACCAGAACATAAATTGTACACCTTAGCAAAATGTATTTTGTATTGTATTTAAAGGTTAAATGCGATTATTTCATGTTTGGTGTTAGAAGTACATTTTTGTAAGTTATGATCTTGGTCATTTATTAGGCATTAACTGAGTCAGTGTTTGCATTTTTATAGTATAGTACAGGAGTTTTGGAGCAACTTGCCAACATGTACAATTGAGCTAACAGGTTAGGACTGTTGTTTAAAATATTACATTTTGAAAAATGAACTGATGTTGCCATCTGCAGGGAGCCAACAGCTACCATGGCCTGAAACTGTCTCCAACCTGCTTTATATGCTAAATAATTTATTGTTTTAGGAATTCCTGATATATATTTTAGCCATTTAAGGGTTTTTCACAGGTTTCACAGTGTAACCAGTTTTTAACTGGATTTGCAAAACAGTACTGCTTAGATTCCTACTAGATTTGCAAACATTCCAATAGATGGAATTCCACTATATGAATTATTACCTGGCTGCAATCATTAATCAGCACAGGATTGCGATATAACAGGGTCGGAATGAGCATGGAGTTTTTTTTCATTCCATGCATCTTTGGATTATCAAGGTAATGTTCCATGCCCCTTTACCAGTCCATCAAATTTGTTAGCCAGGAGACAAATAGTATTAACAATGAGATTCAATTCGTTTAGTGTTGAAGAAGAATAAGCTTCTGGTTTCTGTCAGTATTCTAAGCCCCATAATTGGGGGGGAGGCTAAGCCGGAGAAAGTTAGGGAGTGGAAGAGAGGAGGTATAATAATTTTTCGTGTATGTTGTATAATTTAGAAATAAGTGGGAGAAGCAAGAGAATGTAGTACTGATGCAAAGTTGCATCATAGGTAGTGATGGTTAGGAATGTTTGTAGAAGGGGTAAAAAAAAAGATTCAAGGTATTTTGCTGTGGGATATGTCATGGTTGTGTACAGGTAGTTTGCAAGCGAACGTTAATCATTTCTGCCTCTGAGTCTAAAGCCCTATCCACCCTCACTGAGTCATCATTTCAAGGCCACTACATGCACTATATTAAAAAAAGCTAAAAACAAAACAAAAAAAATTCAAGATTAATAACACCCTTATCTTATTAATAACACACACATCTACAGCTATTGCAGACATGAATAAGGATCTACAGGCCATTGCAGCCCGCTTGGGCACAGTGAAGAATGATGAATGCTGCAGCCAGACTCCTCCATCTCTCCCACCGCTCCTCTTCTGCTGCCTCTAATTGTAGTTCTCTTCATTTGCTTCCATTTCACCTTAGAATAAAATTCAAGCTCCTGTGCTTTGCCTTCAAATCCCTACACAGCTCTTGTCCCACTTACCTTTCTGACCTGATAGAAAAATACTCCCCTAGCCGCTCTCTCCGCTCCTCCAATGACCTACTAATGACTTCCTCACTCATAACCTCATCACACGCACGGCTCCAAGACTTTTCTGGAGCTGCCCCGACTCTCTGGAATGGTCTTCCTTATCCTGTTGGGCCTGCTCCTACTTTCTGCTCATTTAAAAGAGGACTCAAAATCCATTTTTTCAGACTTACCTACCTGTCTTCTTCTGTCTCCTAAACCCCTCATTACTTCCCATCACTCCATATCTCCCCTCCTATTGTGTGAGACTTCCCCCACCTCTTAGATTGTAAGCTCTTTGGGGCAGGGTCCTCTATTCCTCCTGTTAATGTACAGTGCTGCGTAATATGTTGGCGCTGTATAAATCCTGTGTAAATAATAAATATGCACAGAGACCATAAGTTGGACACTGCTTGCTCATAACACTAATCTGACCCATACGAACACACACCCAGAAGATCTTGACAATCATGAATGCAGGTGCAATTCATAAATTCAGGGGCTTCCTGAGTCTATGAAGCCAAACCAACAAGGTGTAACCTTGCTATCGCCTACCTGAGGAATGGCCAGAAGATGACCTGGCAAATTCTGATTGCACCATGACCAGCACAATATTCTACATTGCTTGAAAGCTGTTATTTCTGGCCCCTGGAAGCCCAGGTAAGTAGAATACTGTGTTCTTTTCTATATTTATTTGTGTCTTGATTTTGCGGAGCAAAGATTCTTATACTTGGTGTTAAATTTATTGACTCATTTATGTCTCCTTTAACTGTTTAAGGAGTGCGTTCATTAGTGAACCACCCAGGATGTCAATGGAACCTGAGGAGGATATAGAGTCCGCATAGATGAAGTGGGAAAACTGTAAATGGAATAGGAATGGAGCACTGCACATAGGTGTTATTCAGGAGGATGAGATGATCAGAACATCTACTTGTTTTTATAAAACCCCAAGGGAAAAAAACACACATGTAGTATGGATGTTCTAGCAATATGCTGTGGGGGTGGCTTTTTGAGGAAACTGGTTTTCACTGACCGCCTAATAGATGGAACCAAAAAATGACTAATTATACAACATTATAATTGGGATTCATATTCCAGCAAGACATTGATTTTAAGCACACAGCTAAGATTATCTTTGGCAGGTTAGAAAACTCTGACTGCAATTCAACTCAAAAACTGCGGCAAGAGCATTAATTACATTACATAGGTCAAATGAAGTTCAAAATAAAACTATTTTCATTCAGGGTTGGGATAATATGAAATGTGCAGATATTGATGGGGGGTGAATACATTCTATAGGCAAATCAATTTTTTTTAAGATATGCTATTTTAATAAAAACGTGAAACAAAATTATGTAGTGGTAATCAGTATGTAATATTATAGTAATATTGACGGTGTTTGATTTTATTATGAGGTCATCCAAAGCCAAGCCATACTAAAAAGCAACCATAATAAGTTATGTACTATTACAGATTTTTTTCCTTGCTTGAATACAGTTATGTTTCCTTAATAAACTTAATTTGAGACAACCAAATTATGAGTAACAAAGAAAAACAATATTACAAGCAAGAATAACACAGTTTTAATTGTCATTAATAAGAATTGCATTTCATTTACATCAGTTCTCCTATGTTATATGAGCATCATTTTTACATACTGAAAAACTAACAAACTTCCAAGTATTCAAATGCAAGTAAATAATTCTCATTTGTGAGTATTTAATATACCAAATACATTAAAAAGAACAAAAAACCTATATAATGTGATATAAATAGTTTATTTACATTACAGAAAAACATCAAGACAATGTATACTATTTCAAATATATCCATACATATTCAAATATATCTGTAGTACATGTTTTCATTGGTGTAGATTACCACAAATGCAAGGCAACATGTGCAGGTCTTTTGTCCATTTATTGACTAATATTTATCTAGTCCACTGTCTCTTCCGGTATTTTGCCATTGTGGAAACATGCTTTAAATTAGCCGCGTTGATGCCCTTGTCGTGTTGTCTGAACTGTAGTGGCCTGTGTTTTGCTTTTGCCTGTGAATTCGATTGCTTCTTGGACATTTTCTGCAAAATAAAACACTCAAGTAAATAATGACCATACATCTGTCTCATGCAATTTACTTTAAATTACATGTGTTTGGTTCTTACAGAGTACTGTATATACTTAAAGTATAATTGCACTTTCACTATAAATGACCCATTTGTACTTGTCCCTACAATTTCAGAAAAACTGCCAATATGACAGGTTGGCTTTATTAAAAACATAGACCAGTACAAATATATAGCTTATAGTAAACATGTGGGTATACTTTATAAGTTGCATTTTCTAAATATTTCTAAAGACATATCTAGGCTCATTCATACACCTAAATTTACTGACATTCATCTTCCCTATAATTAGAAGCTTTGCTGTTCTCCAGGGGTGGCTGTAGAGAGAAAATGGAATACAACTGAGGATTTTAAGGCTAATTTGTTTTGGTGTTTTTTTTTTTGTTGTAAGCCAAATACATACATGGAAGCAGGTGTAAAAAATCTACCAAAGAGATAAAAGTAACGATTAGTCATTACCAAATGATAAAGGATAACATGAACCCAACGGCTGTATTTTGTACTGTACTAAAATGTATTATGAATATTAAATGTTTTTTCATCAAAAATTAGCAATTGAACATTTGTAGCAAACAAGACAACAAACACGTTGCTAGCAAATCTATTCAGTTACTATGACATTAGGTTCAAAAGACAGTTAATAGTGAATAAGCAGCAAACAATTATTAAACTGACCGTTTACCAGTTAATTATTATACTGGTAGTCCCCGGGTAACATACGAGATAGTGACTGTAGGTTTGTTCTTAAGTTGAATTTGTATGTAAGTTGGAACAGGTACATTATTTTAATGAATGCAATTAGGACAGATGTTTGTCTCAACATAATATTAGGCAGCGTGTTGTCAGTTACTGTATAAAATCCTCACTGTGAGTTAATCACAAACAAAGCAAAAAAAAAATCTTTATGGAGTCTAAACATTCATTAACTTCTGTAGCAAGCTTTGCTATGCAAAGAATGAACTGCATATGCAAAAGAAACAACTACAGACTTTGTCTTGGTAATTAAAAGAGTTACAAGAGGCTGCAGAAAGAGCTCACACCCCTAAGATCACTCACAACCTCAGCTGTGTTTAGCAAAAGACTTCTTCTGCAAGTCATGCAAACCGACCCTCCCCCACTCAAGCCTCCATTCTGCACACAGTAAGCAGGGAATCCCCGTTCGTATCTAGGAGGCGCCCGTATGTCAGATGTCCTTAACCCGGGACTACCTGTACTAGTTTTTGCTAGATTACACACACTAAGGAAATTGGTGTTGTGTGTCACTTAAAAACTGCACTCAAAATTGGCATCCTGGCAGGGTTATTTGCTGAAACCCCTGTTGGTGACAGGACTTGTCCCTCACTGGGGCACTGGTAGAACACTGTATAAAAAATGCTTCCAAATTGTTGCAGAATTGCATTGCGGTGCTGAATAAGACATGCCCATAAAAAAATCTAAATAAAAAAAGAGTTAAAAACATTATAAAATTATTCCCTTGCCAACAATTACAATCATATAATTTGACATTTGCATGAACTGTGTGAGTGTGAACTGCTCACATAAGCAAGTGCAATATCATTATAAATCTGTGAAAATGCTGTCATCATGTTAATTTGTTTCTACACAAAGCCAACTTGAATTTACCCTAATGTTATGCAGTTCAATCAGAGTTTTTCCTACTGAAATGGGAAAAAAGTGCTATGAAATGAAAATGTACTATTTGCTACATTACAAAACAAAAATTAGCGTTATTTGATAACCTTTCAATAAAATGATGTCAGCTATATTTTTGGACATTTTTGGAATTTTGGAGCTGTGCAAATTATATAAAAGTTGAGTTGAAACTAAAGTAAAATGCATGATTTCTATTTTTTTTCCTTTGAGTATCCAAATGAGAGCCCTACGTGTCTGGGGAAAAAAAGTACTAATGAAGGATATAGAAAGCAAAGACTTTAGCAGCTAAGCGTATATCCTATGAAAAATGATATGAAAAGAATTCATGTTAGTCCAACCATTACAAACTAAAATAATAATATTAAGTCCTAATGTTAAAAAAATGAATTTCCTTGTTCAGAAAGGTAATAAGTTTCTAAACAGAAAGGTGTAAGATGGCATCATATTTATGCATAGCATCATCCAACACATACACAGTTTTTCATATAATAACATTGCATCTCACCTTTCCACTTCAAGAAGTAGTAAAAATGCTGACTTAACAAGAAAGTATTGTTTAATTTCATCAAGTCTGTAGAGTTAAACTAGTTTCTGAAACATAGGCCAAATATTAAAGCATGCTCCCAAAATTCTCCCAAGGTTGTATATAGATTTGAGGATGTCTTTCTAATGAAAATAATGGTTGGAGTTCTGTGCAAACTTCAGTGCACTTGGGTCATGGACTAGTTTGTAATTACATAGAAGAATGTTTTCTGAACTTGGATTTGCTTTCAGATATATCTTTTAAGGGGTCTACAGAGATGTCCCATGTTTCGCAGAGACTCCTAAACTCCAAAGAACCAAGTATTGTTATAGCCGACTCAAAACACAAGTAATACACAAAATCCACTCAACAGCAGTGTAGTTGGGAAGCTCCTACAATTTACTCCTATTTTGTGATGAGGTGGACTTAGCCAGGATGCTCAACAAAGCTGCTTACGGACGATGGACGCCGAAGGATTGTAATGCAAGGGAAGGACGAGAGTGCTCAGCAGGGTGCCACTCCATCATTCTCCCCCTCTCTATAGAGCAGAATGTTGCTGTATGTACAGCACTCGTTCATGCACCATGCAGTCCTCAGTCGTTGGAAAGGATCGTAAAAGATCCTTTCCAACGACTAATATTGCACGTGTGTATGTAGCTTAAGGGTCAGTTGCTATAGCAAAAGGTATGATGTATCTTCACTACCAAGCATTTGTTTGTTACTTTTTACAATTGACAATTACTGTATACTCGAGTATACCCTGAAATTGTTTTTTTTTACCTAAAAATGCCATTAGAAAAAGAAAATGTTTTTATTCTTTACACACTGGATAGTGATGTGTCCTCATGTAAAACAAAAGCTTTTACCATCATGACAGATTATAGTTTGTTTCACATTTTACATGGCCAACTGGTGGTCAACAACAACGAACAAAAGATCATTTAAAGTGAGTGACTCCTCATACCCAGCCTAAAAGTAAATGATAATTTACCTGTAAAAAGGAGGGGAAATTTATAGACTAAGCCCATGTGACATCATATTAGTAGGTATTCACAAGAATTTTATAGGTTTTTCTGTTGATTACAATTTTAATTGTTAACTGTCATGGTTGCATTTGGCCCTAGGTTTATTCTTAAGTCAATTAAGCTTTCTTTTTTTTTTCAGTAGCTACCTCCATGTATTTATATTTCTGTATATACAGTAGGTTTAGTCATACAAAGAACAGCTGAATTTACTATAACTACCTCTAACTTCAGTCTAGTGTTAACTGTGAAGGGTCTATGGAGGACAGAGAGAAAAACCCAATTAACGTTGAAAAAATATAATTATTCATGGGAAACGGAAAGCTTGTACCGGTATATATTCAATTTATGCAAAAACAATCCCAGTTCTGTTAAAATGCTAACAGTTACTATAGCTTATTCTAATTACTGTTTTGGCTAACTATCCCTGAGACTAACATGACTGATTTAAGAAACTTTCCTTTTATCTTCAAAAATCTATCCATCTTAGCAGTACTTCAAGTAGAATTTTTACTCTAACAACAATTTTAACTCTTACAATTTCAGCATCCAGGCATCGCTTTGATCAAAGAGATCAATCTTTCACATGTTTGGCTCCAGCATTTCTCTTGATGGTTCAGTGTTCAGTCAACACATCATGAACAGATATATTCCTTTTTCCTGGCCAATTAATCATCCGGAATATAAAGTTTGCAAGTATATGGATGGATTCAGAAAGCTTAAGGTGAACAGGGTTGTTGGTAATTACAAAAAGTATTTCAATTTATGTATAAAAATTAACGAACAGCAAAATGCCTAACAAACCTACTATAATAGCAGAAAGTTTATGGCTGAAATGCTCATAAAGGTAAAACTTTTTTCATTTTTTTGTATTTCAATATAACACAATCTGCCTTAAATAATGAATCTCATTCATCTGTGTTATTGTTTGAAAAAGCATATTTTTGTGTATTGTTTATAGTTGTAAATGTAAGTGATGGCAAATATAACTGCTTCTTTCAAGGGGTCTTCTTTCTTATATACAGACTTATATATAAGACTTTGCAAAATGAATGTTCACTGAGCTTATTAAATTAAATGAACCTGTTTTCTATTTATAACATTATTTATTTATTCAAAAGATAATTACTCACAGAAACCATATAATAATAATATTTGAATTTGCCATTAAAAATGTTGCAGAGTGAACATTTTAAATCAACAGAAGCTACTCCTTTAGCAAATCAACAATATTGGTTTCAATGTTTCTTCTTTTACAATTTAAATCCAAGGAGATAATCACCTAAGGCAATAGAATGTTCACTTGGTAAA
Organism: Pyxicephalus adspersus; assembly: GCF_032062135.1. NCBI lineage: Eukaryota > Metazoa > Chordata > Amphibia > Anura > Pyxicephalidae > Pyxicephalus > Pyxicephalus adspersus. The sequence goes on along the minus strand of NC_092864.1, from coordinate 67,624,795 downwards.
ATACTGTTCACTTAGCTGTGATGATAAGATAAACCATGTTTTACCAAGTACAAAACAAAATTCTGGTTTATTTTTGTATTTACATCTTTTTCCATATACATTGATTATTAAAGCTAAACACGGAATTTGCCAAGTCTTTGAAAACAAGGAATTCGTGACTACTGCATTTTCACTAACAATAAGACCTATATTACTACATATCAGCGTTGCGTAATATGTTGGCGCTATATAAATCCTGTTTAATAATAATAATAATAATAATATTGTAGTATGTTACTCAATAGTATATAATATGTCAATATATAATGTTCGTTCAAATAAAGCGAAATCCTGTTTTAGTAATATCATCGGCAGCCTCCTGGCTCATTTAGGTAAATGGTAACCCATCTATTAACACCCTTTATAGATGACCAGGAAAAGCTTGCTCATGGCACAGAGGGATGCAAACACATGGTAGGTATATTATCATTAAATTATTATTAAACAGGTTTTGTAGCGCCAACATATTACGCAGCGCTGTACATTAAATAGGGATAGGTTGCTGGACCTTGGTGTATGTGTGTGTGTAGTATGTATGTGTACAAATGCATAATCTTTAGCAAAAGTACTGTTATACTTCACTCAGGGACGGAATGATAATGGCAGTTATAAATGGTCTACTTTGTCAATTGGCTAATCTATAAATCTCTCTAAAATTTCTGTATTAAGTACAATAACAAAAATGTGGCTGAGCATTCATGTAAAAATATAAAGGTTACACAAAAACAATCATTATAGTAAACACTGCATGCAAAAACAGCTTGAAATATACGCTCACCTAAAATGTGCTTCTAAATGCTGTACCATGCAGTTTAAAAAAAAAAGTGTATTTTAGCAGTACAAGTTAAAATCTTGCCAAAAATAAATGTAGTGTTATGGTTATAAACTACTACATCTATTCTACAGCAAATCTAACCTTGATCGTAACCAATATATGTCTTTATTATTACTTACAAAAATTTGATGTAACTGTTGCCCACACAGTAGATGTGAGTTTAAATAGAACTAAGTCCCTGGGTACGCAATAAGTTTAACTCTTTGTTAGTACATAAAATCTAACAATTAAACAATACTGTAATGATCTGAAGATGTAAATGACAGGTAGAAGAAAGTAACATCATAGTAAATAGTACATTATTCATTTTGATAGATGACAGTTTGTATGAATTATATTAGAGACTCTTCTATTATATGAGATCCAATAAATTGAGGGCACATCCATTCATCAGATGGTACATTCATTTCCTGAGAGAAGTATTACAATGCCATCTCCTGCTTCTGTTCCCTCAGGTATATCGTTTACAGAAAGTGTCAAACCTGCAGATAGTGTGGGGAATATTTTAGGATTGATGTTGTGATGGAAAATAAAAGGTTTCCATTTCAGTTCTGGACACTAAAAGGATACTGATTTTAAGAAAGACATGTTTAGAGTAAATCTACATTTAAGTTAAAATTTCCTAAGCACATCTTCTAATGTATTATTTGTAAACTGGATTCATGTTGTCAGATTTAGTTTGAGATATAATCTATTTGAAACCATTTATTGTGATGTCCCTTAACAAATCATATGAGTGTATATGTGGTTTAATAATATA
>NC_092864.1:67586369-67622787 GCF_032062135.1 Pyxicephalus adspersus | reverse complement strand
CTGTTTTTACTTGGCTCCCCACGGAGGCCTGGCTTACAATACATCCGAAAAAACTACTGTTCTCACATCATGGTGGTGGCCAAACCTATGGAGAATACCTACCACTTGAGGAAGGAGAGCAAACACCTGCAATGTTGGGTAAAATACTGCAGTGAATTTGCAGTAACTATGTAATTGGAAACAACTAGGGGGCTTTTTAGCGGTGGATGCCTGGAGATACTTATTACTGGATCACAGGCAGTCTTAGAAATATTAGTAGACATTTATGAGAAGTGTTTGAATTTCGGTATACATTCCTGTACTTTGATTTGGAGGCTGCCAACAAATTTAGCACCTTTCCTATGTTTCCTAAAATCATCACTAGAAGTCAAATATGCCAATAAGAATACTTACCAAATGCCTATAAAATGTTTCAGGAGCATCTGGTGTTTACTTTCAATGATTCTGGAAGAATGGTTGACACATAGGGTGTCATATAAGACTAGAAAGTGGTTGCAGAAGGTGAAAACAAGGTTCAATGTATGATAAACACATGCAGTGATTGATATAAGCCCTGATAACAAAGATTACAAAGATTACTTTACTTAAATTCTTTACTTAGCTCAAACATAAAATATTTTTACTGGCCTATTATACTATCTCTTTGCCTGGTAGCTTTTGAGTCTCTTCTATTAAACATTTATTCAAAGAAAACATTTTTTAAACATTTACAAAATATATATACACCCCCTTAATTCCTGCTATCCCTAGCAACAGTCCTATATCTACTGAAGGAGTAGTAAGGAATGAGGAGGTGGAGCGGCCATGAGCTGGCTGTTCTGCAGACGTTCAGAGTAATTTCAGCTTGTGAGAGGGACTGACTGTGTACATCCCAGTACATGATGGGAATATACAAATCCTTTAGCACATAAATCAGTTCTCATTTTGTTATTTAAACTTTTTTTTAACTATTTGCCCAAAACTGAACCTAAAGGTAAGCAAAGGTAAGGAACCATAACTGAGCGTTCTATAGCTCATTACCTACATGACATATGCATTTAGAAAATAATCATCTTTGGGGCAAATTACATGTTCAAAAGGAACATTCTCATACCATGGGGTTACCTTTACACTGAAAGGGGTAACTGCTTGTTTTTGTCTTGGGCAGCGGTCGCCAACCAGTGGTCTGCGGATCAGAAAATTTTGGTGGCTCTGGCCGGTGCTCCCCCGAGCGCGGTAAACAGAAGGACTCCTCTGGTGGGGCACACTGGCCAGACCATGTCCCCCGTACAAATCCCAGGCTCAGGGAAGTGGGCAGGCTCAGATACGTGATGGGAGAGTGGGCGGGGTTCTAGCATCATGACGTCACTATGGGGGAGGGATCGGCCTCTTTGAGTGACACCTGGCTCCAGACGGTGCATGTAATTTTAGTGGTCCCAGGGACTGAAAAGCTTGGCAACTGCTGGTCTAGGGGTGTAGCAAATAGTGATTTTACTTACCCCACTGTTTGTTCCCTTGCAGGCCAGTGCACTCCAAAATCTGGATTGTGAACAAGGCATGCTTATCCTCCACCTATAACCATCTTTTATAGACAACTGACAACTTTCTGTCGCTGTCTCCCTCCTGCTGCTGCCGCTACAAATGGCCATACAAAAGACTACAAATGGCCATTTTATCACACATACATTGTGTCATCCACTATTTGTCACACAAAGTATAAGGAAAAAAAGAGAAAATAGTTTTATAAAAGTAAAACTTTTGATGATACATGGTGTGTAGCAAAATAAATGTAATTCAACTAAGGTTCATAACTGCATTATAAATATAATTATTAAACAAACCTTATACTTTCATTTAAGCTACAACTGACATGTAGAGATGTAGCACAGTGTACTCCTCCAACTTTCTATTTATTTTGCCTCTTTTGTTAAATCCTGTAACAATTATTATGCCAGAGGCTGACAGCCAACAGGTTGACATGTTTGGTACTAATGCTTCTAGAACTAATACTTTCACTCTAGACAAGTGGCTATCTATGTGACCTGACTTCCCGGCAGCTATTGTGTAAACTGCTTCTGGCAAATTAAAAACAGAACAGAACTGTATGTCACTAAAAGTGCCACTAGGGATAGGTAACAAAATGGGATATGCCTTTAACAAATGAAAAATAAATTACAAGGCATTGCAGTGCGGTGGAGAAGTTTGTCAAATGAAGTATAAAATTCACTCAACTAGAAACAGTAGAAAGGTATATTGCTTAGAAAATGTTCCCTGTCATCACAGGTTGGTAGCTATTCAGCAGTGAACATTGATAAGGCTTGCTTGGTTGAACAGCACATAATGCATTAGGAAGAAAATAAAGTATATGGATTAATGTATACAGATCTCAAGAGAGCCATTAATGTTTTACAACAGTTGGCCTGCCAGCACACTTGGTTTCTATGTACAGTGCTACAATAGGCATTTATATTCTAATAGACAATACATATTTTGTCTTTAGTGTTCTAGTCATTAATCAAATGGATACAACAATGATTTTAACATATTTTTCTGCATGGTAATGTAATGGAAAACTATTATTTTATTTCTATGCTATTACATCTGTTTTTTTAACATCTTTGTTGATAAAGTGGATATTATTAAGGATAGAGTCCAGCAGTTTCTACCTGTTGTCACGCTTGAGGAGACAGGACCACAAAGGGGTGCTAAAGCTTGAACAGAGGTGGTGTGAGCCCTGAGAAGGACCAAGGTGCAGAGTCTAAGCAGTAACCAGGTCTTCTCCAGAGCCTCTAGTGGTAAGGATGTTGCATTGCTGCTTACTGCCAGGTTGCAGTCGTTGGGCACACCAGGGTGGGCAGGAAGATGAACAGTACCAAATCACTAGACAAGAGAATTTTCAAGGAAGGTCAAGGCAGGCAGGAAGCAAGATAGGTCAAAAACAAGCCAGGGGCCAAGAACCAGAAATCCAGGTAATAGACACTGGTGACACGGGGGCCGCCGCAGAAACAGGAGACACTGGAAGCGACAGGAGGCACAGGTGACACGGGAGACACAGGAGCTAGCTAAATAGCCAGGGATAATTAAGAGGCTATTTCCTGATTGGCCGGCGGGATGGGTGAAACTGATAAGAATTGGGAGAGCAGGCACGCCCAGGGTCAGCATTGCCCTCATGCTCAGGAGAGAGGCGCCTGAGCTTTAGCGTGGAAGAGGTAAGTGTGACACCAGTCATACTTTTGACCCTTCTTACGGGTTTGATAACTGCTGGTCCATCTACTAAAATATTCTCTTGTTGGTCAAAAAATTAGATTACATTAAAATAACTGTTTTTACTTTCTCTTCCTTGCAATAAACTTTTTCTGTAATTAAAAGTAAAAACTGAAAAAAAACTTAATAAAAACCATAAACATGCTGACTGGTACCTCCATGGGTATATTATCCCCCCAATTTAATTGTTTTTGTTGTTAGTTACATATTGGTATTAATTTATTTTGTGTTTTTAATGGCTGAAAGATATTACATTAAAAAAACAAAAACATATTCTTCATTTGATGATCATTGATAATAACACTTTGATTTAATCCTCTTTGTATTTAATAATAAAAGAGAAAATATGGGGTAGAGGGCATGGAGGGTTTGGTGCTGGCAAGACTTAGGCTAGTACACATGTGCAACAATTGTCATTAGAAAACGAACGACAGATCGATGATTATTTACCAATATTTTGAACGATCATACAGTGCACAATTCTGTACATGCTGTAACGATATGAGCATTCAAAGATAATCAATCAATAATGTACACACAATAGATACGATTGTTTGAACGATGCAAGAAGTGACGTGTACTGGAGGAAGTGACGTACAAGAAATACCGGCTCTGAGTGATGCAAAAGAATATGTTCACGATATAAATATAAATATATATATATTTCGCTGTAGTGTGTTGCAACAAACGTTTGTTCATCACGCATGCGCATAACCATCCACAATCACTGCATGACCCTACACACTATAGATAGAGAACGATCATTGCCAGAATTGGATCCGCCAGGATGGTCATTCGTTTCTGGCGACATCCCTTGTTCATCGGCATCGTTATGTCCTTTTTTTGTTAACAATTATCAAACGGTCGTTAGTTATTAATTTCCAACAATAATTATTGCAGTTGTGTGTTCGTAGCCTTAGGTATAAGTCAATTTGAAGGTAATAAAAAAAAAAGAAGGTTTTAGTGAGTACAAAAGTTAACTAAAGTTAAACATGAGTTATGGATTTTTTTTGTTTTCTTTCTTTCTTTTTTCGCATTAACTAAGAACACTAGGGTTTGCTCTGAAATATATATATATATATATATATTTTTTTTTTACTTGTTTAAAATCAAGGAGGCGGCATTGAAAGTGGATTCTTTTTGAGATATTGACTTTGTGACACCTTGCAATATATTTTTCCATTAAAGTAAATTTCTCAGAAAACTTGTTATTGTATTGTTGATAATACATTTTGAACAACAACAACAATAATAATTGCTGCTGTTCCTATTACAACACAAGTTAAGTTGCAACAACTGTTCTCTGATGCTTTTAAATATGTTCCTGCAATAAACAATCAAAGGCCACAAAACAGGTTTAAAAAGCAAAAAACAAAAAACATATGACACCCCACCTAAATAACAATTTATTACAAATTTTGATACTGCACAACTTTTTCTTCAGGTGCTCTGCTTAATCTACAATGGAATGAAAGATCAAGATGCTGTGTGAAGACTTGGCAGAAGATTTACAGTAATTATTGGGACCAAACTCTGGTAGCATTAAAGTCCAAAGGCTAAACTTTTTTCTAATAAAGTAGTTAGGGTTAACCCAATGGGCCTGCTTTACGAAGGTTCTCCAAGACTGGAGAAGATAGACTTATCATGGGAGAATATGGGTGATCCAGCACACCTATAAAGCATTTGCTATTTGCTGGAAAATGCTTTAAATACTGGACCAAATGTATACCAGGTTGGCTGGATCACCCACGTTCTTTCATTAAAGTCTATCCTCTCCAGTATTGAAGAGGTTTAATAAATCAGGCCCACGATGTCAGTATGTTTTTGGCTTTTTGTGTCTATGCTGGGGAGGTTCAACCTCTTTATGTTTCTTAGTGACCATTGCTACTGAGAAAGAAAGTGATAAGAAGCCACCAGAACAGAAGCTAAGTGTAAATCAAATCAAACTTTATCTTCATTCATTTTGGGAAGATTTTTCCAAATAATCAATTGGTTAAACATATGTCTTAGAAGGTTCTGACATCTTACAAAGAAAAAAAGATTAATAAGATCAATAAAGAACAATAAAGCAAAGCAATGGAATTGACTTTGTGTTGGAATGCCACATTCATCTACAAGTAATTCTGTGCAGAAAATGTAAAGAAACGAATGACATGACTAAAAGTAACAGAAGAGCTTGAGGGAGGAATTTTCCTGACACTTTTAGGGCCCTATTTTTAAATATCTATGAGCTTATTTTTGTAAATTTTTTTATTTTCCCTGCCAGGTTCACCTCTCTCTCTTTGCTTACATTTTGCCCTTCAAATTCACCCATCGGAAATTTCATAAACTATCCCTAAAAGTAGCTAGGATTCTCTTTAGAGGCATTTTTACTGTCAGCTGACATTTTACCCTGTTGTCAAAAGGAAAGACAGAATTTTGTAGTTTTTATGGTTTAATTATCACCAAAATTGCTTGGGATGTCTGGTGGATAGGGATGAGCGGCGAATTCGTCTGTTCTCACTTACCGAAAATGTAACCGAGAACGGCCATTGTAAATTTACCAATTGAGATCAAATTTTATTAAAAAAATAAAATTGCGGACTGTGCTGATCAATGAATGCAGCCACGGTTGCATTTATTGATCATCCCAGTGTGGGATCCCCGGCACTAGAGGTTAATTGGGGACAAGTCTCCTCATTCAAAACCTCTAGTGCTCCCTTGATTGGCTAAGGAAAGGAAAATCCTGATGTCACTCAAGCGTTTTGAATGGGGAGACTTGTCCCCATTTAACCTCTAGTGCCGGGGATCCCGCACACAAGATTCCCAGGGCTGCATGAATGAATGCAGCCCTGGAAATCCTCCTGTACTGATGACTATAGGATTAATTAATCTGAATGTCCATTATTATCCCAATAGGTTATTCAAATGAATCTGTAGGACACAGAGTAAACTGCTGATAATAGATGGGGTTTAATTAGAGGAATAAGAAACTAAGAACATAATGGGGAAAAACATATTTAGATTAAAAATGTTTGTTTTTTGATAGAAACATGGGTAGGTAAGTTGTCATAAACCATCATCTTTGGAACATTGCAGAAATTCTTTGAAGAAAATGACATAAGGGGCATGGTAAATGGCTACGTGGAAAGCTATCAGTTTCACAAGGAAGGTCAGGAAGAGTGTTTTTTTCCCTGTTAAAGCAGATTAGATTGTTTTTATTTTAATTTGATTTTTTGTATGTTCCTTTAAAACTTACAGAACACCATTTAATAATTTAAGTAACTGTTTAATACAAGGTATACTGATAAACATGGCTTTGTGGACCATTCAGATCCATGCAGTCCAATGCAACTCGGTGCTTGGATCTGGCAAAGTTCTAAAATAAACCAAAGATCAAACATTTCCTATTAATGCCAACACGTCGTGTGATGCAACACGTGTACTTTAAGTGTGTTGCCTTGGGGTGCATTGGATTGCTACTGAAATTGAATCCTACTGTCAAAGAGTAGTATAAAAGTGATCATAATAGTAGTAATGAATACATTTTTTATCTACTACAAAATGGATGGAATTAATGAAAAAGAAAGATGATATGTGCCTCAAAATTAGCACCATATTGTCTCAACATGGTGCCTTTTCTGAGGTTGTAAAGCCTCCAAATGTGGCCTTAGATGTGTAAAATCCTCAGCTGAGTGTTCCTAAGTATAGAAGTCAAACAGCATATATAGTATATAAAAAAAATCTGTCTTCAGCAGCAATTTTTGATGTGTAAAATACACGTTACATAACCTGTTACAAGCTGCCTTTTTAAATTGTGACCATAATTAAGTAATCCTGTGATTCCACCCGCATTTAAAAATACTTTTGTGGGATGGAATTTTTTGGCAATGTGAAATATTAATAAAATGTGTTGCAAACTATTTTTGTACATTAACATCATTAAAAAACACACTTTTTTTTACACTACTAATACTTCCTGTTATAAAATGTCAATACTATTTAGAAAAAACATTTCATGAGTGCACAGAAATGTGAAAGGTGTATGGCATGGTACTGCAGTGTAAAATGTACACTTCAGCTTTTTTTGTTAATATCAGCCTTTAGATGCACAGGGAGCACAGCCTACCTGCTCAGTACTTCAGTTTTTCATCCAGGCAATGCTGTACTGCACCAGTCCACCCTATTCCCTTTTGTCGGTAATCTGGTGATGCTGGAACGCACCTGCTTTTGATGCTGGAACACCCTCCTTGCTGCCTCTCACATACAGAAAGCCTGATGTAAAAAAAAAATGTCACTACTAAAATGTTTCTCACAGCCATCAATCAGATTCAAATGTGCATGGAAATTTGAATGTGATTGGTGATGCAGAAAGCACATGTTTCAGGAAACACACCGACTGGCCCTGTTGGGTACTTGTGTGCGTTCTGGCTGCAGTGGATAACCAAGAACTCTGATAACGGTCCACTAAGTGAATGTCCTGATGGTTGGCCCAGGTGTAGTGTGATGGGAAGGGGATTGTTCTTTTATTAAAACTTATTGCAAATTGCATTTTTGGTGTGTGGAAATTGGCGGTAAAAAAGATGCTGACACGACTTGAATTTGTCAAACAGTGCGGCGGATTGTAGGATCTGTTGCCACACATGGCAGACAAGACAACAGCATAAAGTCATTGCTCAATAGTGAGCCCCCTATAACAAAAATAAAAGCCTTCACTGTAAAGTTTAGCCAAACGCTTTACTGTTCAGAATCCTATATAAAAACATACAGCTTAGGACGAGGGATTACTACGGATGCTCAGCTTAGTAAATTGTGATGTGGTTACGGCAATGGCATGGACTCTCTGGTGTCCTTCCCAGTGTTCCCTTCATAAAACTGCAGAAAACACTGAGTGGAGTCAGACAACTTTGACCATGCTCGCCCTGTTTATGTCAAACTTTCAAACAAATTCTTGCAAACATTCCGAAATAGGTTATCTTTTTGTATCTTAGGGGTTGGTATTTAAATTTGTAAAAGTGTTTAAAAATTAAACATTTTTGAACAATTGATTATTGCATCTGGTTGCAGTTTTAAAATCAAATAAGTATATTTTGAAAACAGAGGTGTATTGGATATTTGCTAACATCAAAAAATGTTGCATTTGTTTTAGGTAGTCTTGCATGCAGGGCGTTGTGATGTAATTATTTGGTGGCTAGGTTAGGACCTAAAGAGCAGTGTTTGCTAATATGACATATTGGCTGGGAGGATGGTAAATTGGCAAGGTGCATGTACACTTGAGTGGGTTCATTATGGATTTATTAGGGCATATATGTGGGTATTTGTTGCATATGTTCAAAAAGACACTTCATTAAGTGCAATCTTAAACAAAAAAAAGTTCAGATCAATGTAACAAAAACATTTAAATAGTACAGTCTAATTTGCTTTACCAGGGAAAACAGGGCTTAAACTGGTAGTTCAACAGTCTTATATTTTCAGAAAGCATTGAAACCTTTTTGGAATAATCCCGCTTTAGGATTTCATAATTAATATTATTCCCTATGTGGAGATTAAGTTTCTTGTTCCCTGTGTCTTCTGTGTTGACCTTAAAGTAAGCAGTTGAATTTGGCTTTTTATGTTTTTATATAATACAATTATATTTCTTCCTAAACTATTTTTTTCTTAGGGGTGAGTACACTCAGTAAATTTCCAAGTAAATAAGGTTCTTCTATCTCTTAATTTAATTACCCTTTATGCACTCCAGCCAGGAAATAAACATAATGGAACTCAAAAATTAAATAGTTAAGGCAAAAGTTTTCATAAAGTTTTGTCATTCTTTCTTACTACAGTTTGGCATTGCATAAAGTTACTAGATCTACAATCTTTAAGGTCTGGACAACCCCCTTATCCATCCAACACAAGTGATTCACAGGTGCTCTTTACTTCATGTAAGCAGGGGATGTCATAAGGCTTCCTTGCACCATGGGCAGTAACAGGCAGGGTAATCACTGACATTTTACTAGAACTTGAGGCCAAAGAAAGCGTGCAATTGTTTAGTCAGCAATACATGCTAGTTACTTAGAAAGATTCGTGTGATTGATCAGGATGGGAAGAAAATGTTCATTTTAAATGAAGGCAGGTTCATATTAACCAGACGTGCAGGGATCGGCCATGGAGTGAAATCATTTTTCTCTTGGTGAGTAAAATGCTAAATTGGTTGCATGCAGGTCCAATCCCTAGCAGAAAGAGATTCTTTACAATGTGGGTGAAGTAACCTGGCCAAAATGCAAAAATAAACATATATCAACATTTAAACTTCCGTTGCTATGTAACTGCTTGATCGTTCATCCAGTGTTTCTAGGTCAGCTTGTAATTTGCTGTCACATCAAATAGACTACATTACACTAGATTGACACAGCCTGTCTCTCTGCAATAAACCTGCCTGCTCATTTTTTTTTGTTTTGTAGGCTTAGTTCTGCTTCAGGATATTTTTTACCAAAACATTTAAAAAAAAAAAGAAAAAAAACAACCTGGTGTCAACTGTAGAACATTCTGCAGAGCAACAAGTAAACCACAAAAACCATTACATAATTTAACATGGCTACAAGAATTACAATAATGGCAGGAAGAATAATGATGATAACATAAAAATCTTTCTATATTCCCAATATTCCTAAGAAGTTCCAACAGAAAATGAAACAAAGGTCTGGCAGAACATATCAAATATATAGGATCCTATTAAAGTTTAGATTGAGGAGGAATGATAAAATAGAGGAACAATATTCATTAGGACAAAATCGTACAAAAACTCAAAAAGACACAGTATTTATAGATTGTATCCAACTACCTTGACTTTACCGAATTTGGCAAACCATCACTTACTAACATAAATTATTTTTATAAATGCAGTGATAAGTTAACTCAAGAATTGGATTCAGGCTGCCATGGAAGGTGGGGCAGATTGTTTTCCAACTCAGAATTATAAGCATAATAATAGAGAAGGTTCAATAGAGTTCTAATAGCTATAGTTGGTGCCAAAATTTTAACCGAACAGCCATTTCATAGGGGTCTATTTATAAATCCACAAATCTGACATTCGTTGACACATTCCCTAGTAGGGAATCAGTTACTGCCAATGAAACATATGGATCTTGAAGAGAATATTTAGTGAATGTTAGATTCACTGCTTTTTAAATAGACCCCATAGAGATAGTAGGTGGAAGATGAATGGAGATGAGATGAGGGACTGGAATAACACAATTCCACTAGAAAGAATCAATTGTAAGACAAGACTAAACAAATTGAAGAAAACCAGACTGAGGAAGCAAGTTTTGCCAACATGAGGATCAACTAGATGGAAAAACTCTAACGAGTTAAGGTGGTGTAAAATAAATCCTATGGATGGATTTGTACTGAAACGGTCTAGATACCTGGACTAACCAAAACCAGAGATTTAAAAAATGCTAAATGTCATCCCCATGTGGAAAATCAAAGGTCAAGACACATCTACAGGAACATAAGAAGGTGTTCGACTGAGAGCAGAAAAGCTTATGTACCCATGGACTATAGTTTACTGAGGGGATAGAATCGCAACAGATATATGACTGCAGAAACCTGAAGGGACATATACTTAGCTCCAAACTGAGCATGATGGACATTATGTATTAGGAAATACTGAAACAGATAATTGGTAACCATTTGGCATCCCCCAAAAGTAGCCAATCTGCCATCACACCCAATATCAAAGTGTTCACCCTGCTTGTTGGCCATATACCCGAATCAGGAATACACAGACACAGTTAAACACACTCTTTTGATCATCTATGTTTTTTTATCTAATATTTATGTAGGTGCTATCTTAAACAACTTATAATAATTTGCAAACATATCTAAAAAAGGCTTTTCATTAATGTCTTCTCCTTGTCATTACTTGTCATTACGTATTTGCACACTTCAAGGAAATGAATATAGGAAATTATACCTAGTTAGGGCTTATACTATATTTAGATATCAGGCTCTTTTGATCTGTTATGCAAATAGGCTTAAAAATGTTCTACTCTCTAATATATGTATTTTTCTATTAAAGGTCCATCTGTCATAAACCTAAATTTAGAGCACAGTTTACAGTATATGATTATAGGACACATTTTAGGACATTTTTTTTTTACAAAAACAAGTACAAACCTCGTAATGCAGAGGATCACAACACAGATAATAGCGATCTGAATAGTTCCAATCACTGCTGCTATTAAGACATACTGGAAGCGTACTGGGCCTGGGACCACATATAACACATTGAAGTCCTTTTTTTCACATTTTGAACCACTATATCCTGCATCACATCTGAAAAGACAAATACAATGTTTTATTAAAACATTTGTAATATATTTCATGTATTGTCATAAGTGGCAAATTATTGGTAAATCCAAAAAAGGCAAAAATATTATTGCTTACTTTGCAGAATCGATTATTACTACATCCCTACAAAGTCTTTAAATATGTGTTTATTATCCCTTAACACTTTTGACAAATATTATAAGGCTAATTCAACATGGCTCCCTATTCTACAAATGGCGATAAAACCACAACAACCTTAGGATCTAGAGAGAACAATGCAAGAAACTGTCTTCATCTAAACAAATGAAACTGCGTGGAGTACTGTGGCCTTATTATTTAAATCAAAAGTTGTATTTCTGGTATATTATGTTGTAGTCTTGATAAAACTATAATCAGGGCATTGGTGATAATGACCATTGCAATTTTTTGCATGATGAAAGTATTACTAACATATGTACGAGGGGTGCTGAGAAGTTCCTGGCTTTGCCCCCTTCTATATGAAATAGGAAAATGAGTGTGGGGGCATATGACAGCCTAATATCTTAGTATGTAACAGGTCTTTGCGATTCTTAAAACTGTTTTTTATTTTGGTGAGAAGCTGTGATGGCAGAGGCACAAGCAAGTTTCACGTCGTTGGAGTCATGAAGTTTTTGTTTCTCCAGGGAAAGGAAGGACACTTCTCCCCCAGTGTTTGTGACATCTCAGTGTGAATGTCCTTTGCTGACTTTCCCCGGAAAAACAAAAACTTCATGATGGCCCGTAATTCCAACAACGTGAAACTTGCTTGTGCCAGCTTCTCACCACAAGAAAAAACAGTTTTAAGAATAGCAAAGATTCTTGAGAGATTCTTGGGAGAAGAAAGACCTGATATTTGCACAGTTACATACTAGATATTAGGCTGTCATATGCTTCTCACTCATTTTTCTGTTTCATCTGGAAGGGGGCAAAGCCAGGAACTTTTCAGCACCTCCTCGTATACACAGAAAAAAGGGGGTGTTGCATATGATAGGAAATTCATAATAATTGGTATAGTAAACACTACCAACATAAACTATGCAATTTCCTAAACATAACATTTGACAAATATATGATTCAGTGGGTACCAGATCCATACCAACAGAACATTAGAACCAAAAAATTGTTAATATATAAAACCAACGTAAAAAAAACTGCAAAATAGCCAACAAATATCCTAAAATAGGTCAATCACTCCCAAGATATATACAGGACAAAAATTGCTCCCAGCTAAAAATATTCTCACTTCCCATTGCAAATTCTTCTTTTCCAACCTAAACCTTTTTGTTATATATTTTATTTTAAATAGGAATGTGGTCTCATGTTAGGTTTCTGTTGTTTGATATTCTCTTTGTTTTCTTAAAGAAAATTTGAGTGGAAGAACTTGAAGGATTTTCTGTTTTGAGAGACCGTTCTTAGGCTATAGGAGTAAATATCTTTAGGCTATTTTCTATTCTTGGTGAATTATACTAGATGCAACATATTAGAAGAACATTCACTCAAACGAAAAAAAAAAAGACATTTGATCCTTTTAGTGCAATAGTTGTCTCCCATGCACATCAAAGAGGTTTACTTCAAAGATCTTGGTGATCTTCAAAGAATATTTGTCAAATATTTCACTAACTAAATCCGGTTAACTTTTCTAGTTTCCTATCCTTAATAAATCTCATGTTGAGCTACATTGTGTGCATACATTTGATTACTTCTTTGATTTGCACAATCTCTGGTATGAATATATCATCAGGATGGTATATGCAGCTAAATGATCATGGAAGGAACACATGTCTTCTTTCTCCTCCTATTTGTTTAATTTGTAAATTGCAGAGCTAGTGTTGGCCATTCTGATTAGAAATCATAATATGCTCTAAAACCATGAACGTAAAATAAAAAACTTATGCAAATTGAAGTAAAGTAGATTTTCACTAATGGCTGCTCAGTCCTATTAGGGATGAATGAATATAAAACTTGCCAGGGTAGGGGAGGTTGGTATGGGGTGGTATATTCATTCCTAAGGTGTTCTCAGTACTTCTGTTCCACCACTTTTTCACTGTCAGGCTTTTCCCATCCCATTGACTGGACAGTAAAGGAAAAACAGTACAGGACTGAGCATTTCTCCTTGTTATATTGCTTTCTCCCCATATTGGCATGAATCTTCTCAGCACATAAAATGTCCCCTGTACAGGGTATTCAGGAAACTCATACTAAGTCTACTACTTGTATTCAAAAAATAGATTTATTATTGTATTTATGATTAAACAACAGCATTATGACGCACTTCTTATAGAGTTTATACAACCTAGCATATAGCTTTAAAGTTAAGTTTAATCCTAAATGTATTTCAAAAGTAAATACAACAAACTTTTAAACTTTAAAATATCACTAAAAAAAGTATAACAGCTATTACTGTGAAAAATAAAAGATTATAGTATTGTGTTATTCAACACCGTTATTATTACACATAGAACTTTCTTTTTTACATTTATATCCTCTGACATTTCCCAAAGCAAAAAGTCACACTGTTAAACATTTCAGAAAAAAACAATGCCACTGAAAGTAGCACAAACTGTAAGTTGTTGAATGCATATCACAAAAGCACCTACGTTAACATGAACTTTAAGACTTCCACAAAGTTTTCTAAAAGCATAACAGTTTCAGCTGTATTGTGGTTTTCTGTACAACTATTCACAGCATAAAAACACTTTCTTTGAATGTGGTAAATTTAATTACTTTAGGGGTTGCAGACATTATTGTGCTGAGACTTGCTAGACATGCCAGGGCTTTGCTTTTCTTTCTCTAGGACACTGAACTATGTACTTCTGAAGTTTTAATTCTTCAGTTTCCACAAATCATTATCTTTCTCTTATTTTACATAGTATAAATGTTTCTGTTATACAAATAATATATAAAGGTTGGCAATCGAAAATCCGGCCATCGATAATCCGGTTCTTTCAGTTTCCTGACATGAATTTCGGATTGCATTTTCAATACAGGGACTGCAGTACACTGTTTGGCCACTAATGTTTTGCTGGCGCTGTTCTGCAGAAACAGCTGTAGGGTCTTGCTTGCTAAACTAAATACACGTTGAGACGTCCCTGCTCCCTGGAACTGTGCCAGATGTCCGCTGTGCTGCGAGAGGTAGACTGGTCTGTGTGTAGGTAAGTATAAAAAAAAAACCTTGAATTTTCAAAAATCTGACACTCCTCAGGTCCCCAAGGTTGACAGATTTTTGAATGTCAACCTGTATAATATTATTTAGAAATAATTCTGGATCCTATGGAAATGAATAGTAATAAATACGGCAGTCCAATATAGGGCATTATCCGTTGTACAATATAACTCATGCTGAACAGCTATACTGTACATAGTAAAATAGTAAAAATGGTTTTACTAGGCATGCACACAGGGAAGTAAACTATGCATGTGTATGAGTTTATTTTGGTATTTTTACTTTCTATAAAAAACATAATGGGAAAATCAGATGCGGCACTGCCTTATTATCTTGTGATGCTGAGCATCAGGTGTGCAAAATTGTCTTTATGACTTCTGTTAAATGTTTCAAATCAGTTTGATGGCAACTTATTGTAAAAGTTTATCTAAATGAATCAGACACCTGCTACCACCATGTGTATATTCATGTTCCTTTGGATTTGTAACTTGGGTTGGCAAGCTGTGGATGGCGCTGGGCCAAGGTGGATGTTGGCCAGTCTCCTGAGCAGGAGCAGTAGCACAATAAATTGTTATGTGTGTCAGTTAGCCTATTTAGGTCAGCTGTTCAAAATAGTGATCAGAGTGGGGAGTGCATTTGCTGAATGAATGCCAAACACAGTAAGAAACTATATACCGGTGAGTAAGTGGTGAATCTGTTGGGGTTAGCCAGAGTGCAGACCCTTTAGTGCAGACTGAGCGTGCAGCCTAAAGCTTCAACTGCCAGGATGTAGTGATCAATTAACATTAAAATGTCCCAATTGGCTCAGTTGCTTCCTAGTACTGCCAAATTCCCACTCGCACCCAGCTGCTCAAGGCTGTTGTTTGTAAGAGCCAAATGTACTGAGGGGATTCAAAAACTCCCATTTAGTGCATAAGCATTCCCAACAGTTTTTGAATTGTTGTACTGTAGTAGGAATTTAAGCATTATAATAATATATTAAATGCCCATACATTGAGCCTGATTTATTAACGTTTTCGAAGGCTGGAGAGGATACACTTTCATTAGTGAACCTGGGTGATTCAGCAAACCTGGAATGGATTTACTAAAAACCATTTTCTATTTGTTAGCAAATGTTTTCAATCCATGATCTGATCCATTTCAGGTTTTTTGGATCACCCGGGTACACTGATGAAAGTGAATTCCCTCCAGCCTTGGAGAGCTTTACTAAATTAGGCACATTGTCTTAAAGATGCGTGTTTGTATGCATCTGTCATGTTTGTTTCTTTTGTTAGGCATTTATTTCACACTGAACTTCACACTGTCAAATCTGGTATCTTTGAGTTGTTTATTTTGTAAAGAAGGTAACAATTATAATAACAAATAAAATCTGTCTGAAATTATAACCAGTGACTCTTAAAGCTAGAAAAATATTGATATAACCCTCGGAATGCACCCTAAAAAAACACAACACTCAAATTCCTATCCTTATATCCACCTTTAGGTTTACTGCTATATACAATAGAGAAATGGAAATATTCTAGGGTTCGGTTTTCAAACAGAGTTAGGTAATTTTGCAAAGGTTGTAGTGAACTCCATTAAAGTCTATTGAAGGGCCAGTAATTAAGTTCTCACCATCTGTAGAGCCACTAAACAAGCTATTGGTATGATACAGAACAGTTAATATGATGAGCTAATATGATGACTGAAGCCCTAAAGCAGAAAACCCAAACCATTCCATTTCCACCACTGTTCTTCACAGTTGGTATAAGATGACTGAAGCCCTAAAGCAGAAAACCCAAACCATTCCATTTCCACCACTGTTCTTCACAGTTGGTATAAGGGTCTCACATTTTTGACAGTGAGTTACCTTTTCAATAAGGCCTAATTGGCACCTAATTTGGGGCACCTTATTCTACTTTCATAGATGTTAGTAACCGTAAGTGTGCACTTATTCTGAAGTGGTGGTAAATGTAAGGGTGTACTTACTTTTTCATGTAATGTTCCATGCTTTAAAGATACTGGAGGTTTTTTTCTGGAACCCATTGGAACTGAAGAATTGGCTTAGACTATCTATAAAGCATCCTCAACATTTCAAGTCCAATTAGAAATGGCTACTACTATTAGATATACTATGACATGGATGAATAAGAACTTTTACAAACAATTTAAAGTAAAATACATTTACCTGTAAGCATTGTATGAATAAAATTCACAATGTCTATTTTTAAATATTTTCACACAAGATTTACACAGCTTTCATCCATCTTTCTAATTAAATTTGTTTGAAAGCTAATCCTTATTGATGGTTGTGTGAAAACACAATTTCTATTAGGTATATATATTTCATGACTGTCAAAAATATTTAATAAAACAGAAGTTAGAGAATGTTCTAAAGGAGCTTAATTTTAGCTGCTGTAAAGTCTCCAAAACAATATTGTATGATATTGAAAACTAAAAGAACCCTTGGGAATATTAGATTCTGTTTCTAGTTCTGTGCAGCTATGTAGAGTAATAATAAGAATAGAAAAAAGAATTTTAAAGAAAAATCATATTTACATGACAGGGTATAATCATAAATGTATGAAAATAGAATATGGAGCTTTGTTTAGTCTATCAGGAACCTAAGCATCCAACAGTACATTACCTTGGAGAGCTGTGAAAGCCTATTATCATTGATGTGAATCCTGTTACTTCAGAAATATTATTTTTGCCAACATTCATGAGATATTTTTTTTATAGTTATGATTGTTTCGGGCGAAAATCCAACATGTGTGCAGTGGTCCCCCAACATTGTTCATTCATCGATTAGCCAGGGTAGACTGAAGACTGATTGGGAATGGCCAATGTGCTTTATTAAGATGGAGAGCACAATGGCACAATGGAAGATATACAAGCAACACGGCATAAAAAACATATTTAACATAAAAAGCACCCAATAAAATTGAGCCTTCCAACACCTGTTTCTTGAATTGCATATGAAATCCAAAAAGACTAAATGAAAATGTCTTGTGACCTGTGCTTCATCAACAAATATACACTGCAGATTTCAGGTATCATTTGTTTCACTTATAATATGCCTAAAAGTTGTCCCAAATTAGCCGCACATTAGAAGTCCACTGCAAGGTCATTTAGGACTTGCTGTATTTAGGCCATTCTACTAATCTAGGTGTAGCCCTCTTATTTCTAAGTTTAAAAAGACAGAGCTCATTAAACCCTTTCAAACAAGTCACATGATGCCCATTTTTATTTCTGTCTTATCTAATTCTTGTAATAAAAAGGAGAAAAACTGATGATTATCTAGAAAGAAGGAGACATCAGCTTTTGCTCTTCGATGGGTCCTTTCACCATGCTTTAGCAGTCTGGTATTTTCCAAGTGGCATGGATTAAAAAAAATTGTGAACAAACAAGTATTAACCCTTCCCTATAAAGTACTCTGGACCTTCTTCTCCAAACCTGTGCATCGGAACAGTTTGTGTGTTGTTTTTTACATATGACTATAGTAGGGACATTAGATTGTAAGCTCCTTTGGGGGACAGTTAGTGACATGACTATGGACTTTGTACAGCGCTGCATAATATGATGGCGCTATATAAATACTGTATAATAATAATAATAATAATAAATTGCATGAGTCTGTCACTTAAACTATTAGAGACTGCTGCTGTTTTTTTTCCCTTGCTGCTTGAAATTACCTTGTCCCTGCCTTGCAATGTAAAAGGAAATCTTCCCACTGTCCACCATGCTAATATACTGTGATCTGTGGATCTAGTAATTATAGAATGGTTTCTCTAAAGATGTGAAAAGTATTTCTTCCCCCTATGTTGTTCATGCAAATCCACTGCACTGACTGGTGTTACTAGAGAACTCATCACTCAGTGGTAGTGCAATAATAAATACATTATCATGGAAAAGCTTTATTTTTTATATACATTGTGGATAGAATTGTGTTTTAGTATTGTACATGTATATTTTATTGGATGTCTGTTTTATTGTCAAGTTGGTTAAATTGGTAAAAAAAAATTTCTAGCAACTCATACCTGCAGTAAGGTTCCAACATGTTATTAGAATGTTCACATTTGCCGTGCTTACAGTAGCCATCATAGGCATCAGAACAGGAAATATGCACTCCTCTTGCAGATTCTTCTAATTTGTTTGCATTCTCTAAAACCAGACAGTAATAAAAGAAAAAGGCTTAATAGAAATCATGCATTCACAGCCTATTTAAGTCCACGTAAAAAAATTCTGACACAGGAATTATGTGGCCTGGCCTTTTTTAGTAGAACAGAAGAGGAGGAAACCCCTCCTAATAATAAATAAAAAAAAATAAAAATGAAAAAAATAACTTTTTTTCCATTATATAAAGAGGATAGTCGCCCTTGTATAATGTTAAAAAAGTCATGATAGGTCCACATTAAATCATATGTGATTACAGTATCACTTTCTCCCTTTACCTGCAAATGACATTGTGCTGTCATGATATGATTCCAAGTACTGGACAGTTAAGAATTTAATTAAAATTAAATAAGTAGCATTTAATTTCATATACTTCTTTCATGCAAATTTTAGCACTTAAAACTGACCGGATTAAAACCAAATTTTCCTGCCATCAATTTTTTTTGCTGTTATCTTTGTTGCTGTTCCCCTTATTAATATTACAGACACCTTGCAAATTAAATATTAAGAACTTTATGTAATATTTATTTGTAGGTCACATAGTATATTGTCTGCATTTTAGCACAAGTGGTGTCATGTCCTACATAACTTCATAACCTGTCAAAAATATTCCTCAGCGACCTCAAATTTCTTTGCTTGGCAAGGTAGAAAAACATGCTAATGGAAACTGCCAGATGATATCTTCCTCTTGATAGCACTAGTACTTTGCTCCAAGGCACATGAATATAAAACAGCAAAAAGAAATGCTAGGCATATTTATACACTATAATCAATCAGGAAAAGTCATGTCTGATTGTGCTACAGGAATTATATCAACTGTAACGGAAATCATAACATCATACATTAAATATTGGGCATCATGATTGTTTGATGTGAATGCCAAACACTTTTACATCTGGCTTTCCCCGTCACTTGAGAGGATTCACATGACAAAGCTGTGTTGTCTAAATACAGTGTGATCCTAAACATCTGCTTTTCCTTTATTATTAGGAAAAAACATACACATAGGTAGGTCAACTACAAAGCAATAGAAACATTTAGAATATAATGTCAAAACCCCTGAGGCACCTCTGCAAGTCAGGGACCATACTTTACAGTGGTGCTTTCATATCAGTCTGAATATATAATATTATATATATATATATATATATTTATTTATTTATTTATTTATACCAATTCACCAGCAACTGATTTCTCTGTGCTGTGGCAGAAAATACAGGCAGTCCCTGAGTTAAGGACATCTGACATACGGACAACACCTAGATACAAACGGGGCTTCCCTGCTTGCTTGTGTGCAGGATGGAGGCTTGATCGGTGGGTGGTTTGCATGACTTGCAGAAGAAATCTTTCGGTAAACACAGCTGAGTTTGTAGGTGATCTTAAGACCTGTTATGTAAAATCTTGTAACTCTGCAGCTGTTTCTTTTTGCATATCACAAACTTGCTCCAGCACAGCTTGCTCCAGAAGTTAATGAATGTCTAGGCTCCATTAAGTTTTTTTTTGCTTTGTTTGTGATTAGTTTACAGTGAGGTTTTTATATAGTAACTGACACCATACTGCCTAATATTATGTTGAGACAAACATCTGTCCTAATTGCATTTATTATAACAATGTACCTGTTCCGGTTCACTGGTTGGCGAACATACTATATTTTGCAATAAATGCCCACATGCCACATCCCAAATATAGACTGTGCAGAGAAAGGGGACATTAACGGCATATATAATACTCTTAAAACATTTTATTGGTACATCAAATTAAAAAGTAAAGTAGGAGACATTAATTTTTGCAGTGCCCCAGAATGGGAACCAATGTGTTCCTATATTACAATAAACAGACATGCACTTCATAAAAGTATCAACATAAATACATAGTTGAAACATTATAGCAAGTCTCACAAGAAGTGCCAGTGTATCATTGACGCGTTTCATGATGTAACACCACTTCTTCAGGATGAAGCTTAATGAGACTAGTAAAAATAATGATACAGCAAAAAATCAAATTCTAGTATCACTTTCCAAGTGCCAAAGCAGGTTCACATAGGAAAGGAGCACAGAAGGGCGATAAGTGCCAATAAACAGGAAGCAGCAACCAAATGGTAAGACCAGAAGCCAAGAAGAGTTCAAGTCTGCCTGGGATAGATAAAACAATCCGCCATAAGATGTCCTTTGGGTTCTGCCCTGTTAGAAGCAACCCTAATAATGAGATATATACCAGGATGACCAATAGTACTAACAAATCACTTTCCTATATCCAAAGCATATAATCCAGGATGCTTTATAGTACTGAACAACTTTTACGAACAGTCATGAAATAGAAACCAATATGTTGCATAGCATTCAAGAACCATCTCTCTACCCATAGCAGATATGTTTTGCAATTTTGAGTATTTATTAATTAGATATATTTCAAAAAGTCTCAAAGTACTAGAGGATCACCTCTTGTATCCATAATATGGCTCCTGTGCTTTCAAGAAAAATTATGAAATATTTTCCAGGAAATTCATAGTACCGAAGGACCACCTCAAGTATGAATAGAATGTTTCCTGTGTTTTCATAGTAATCATAAAATATAATCCAGAATGTCTTCTTGTTACCAGGGGATCACATATTGTATCCACAGCATGTTTCCTCTGCTTTTAGGAGTAAACATGACATTTATTCCAGGACAGTTTTTGATAGTACTGGAGGACCAACAATTGTATCCACAGCATGCTTCCTAAAGTAATTATGAGATATATTCTGAGGATGGACCACCTCTTGTATACATAGCATGTTTTCCTTGCTTATCTGAGTAAATATGATATTTATTGCAGGATAATTTTTGATAGTACTGGAGGACTACCAACTATATCCATAGCATATCTCCTATCTTTTCACGAGTAATCAAATATAGATATATATTCCGGGTCTCATAGCACCGTAGGGCTGCATCTTGCATATATATATATATATATATATATATATATATATATAAAACAGCCCTTCATAGTACTGGATGATCTGTTTTGTATCCATAGCATATCTCCTATTGTTTCATAATTAATAATGAGATATGTTCCGAGATGTTTCATAATACTGGAGGCCTACCTCTTGTATCCAGTGCATGTTTTCTGAGCTCCTTGAGTATTAATTAGATAAATTTGTGAAGGTTACATAGTACCTAAGCATCATCTTTTGTACCATATTTCCACATCTTCATAAGCAATCAATATGTTTCATAATTCTGGAGGACCACCTGTTGTATCCACAGCACAGTTCTTTTTATTTATTCTAGGATGTTTTTGATGATGAACTGGTGGACCACCTCCGGTATCCAAACTCGGTCACCTCTGCTTTCATGAGTTATACTCCAGGATGTTTCATAGCATTGTAGGACTACCTATTGTATCCATAAAATATTTCCTGTGTTTGAGTATATTGAGTATGTGTATATATATTATATATATATGTGAGAATACTTTATAGTACTGGACAATCCCCTTTAATCATGAGGGGTATGTTCAAGGATGTTTAATAGTTCTAGAGGATCACCTTGAATCCATTGCAAGTAACCTTTGTTTTTCAGTTTTCTTGTGAATCCACAATAATAAAAACATAATTGAATATATTTTAACCACCTGGGCGTTACACTGATGTCTAGATTTCTGTACCAAAAGCGTTACACTGTTTTTCATTAAATTTTTTTTTTAAATTGTAGACCTGTAACTTACAGAAATATGTCCGAACAAGAGTCTAGTAGATATCATGAATATAAAAAAAGTTTGAAACACACAATCATGTAAAAAAAAAAAAATGTACTTTTAATAAAATCCTATCCTATTTTTTTGCATAGAAATTTTTGTTTATATTGTGGGCTTGTAATTCTTAGGATTACCTCCCGGGTATGATATTTATATTTTTTGATTATATTATATCAAATCATAAATTATTATATAATACATAATTATAAATAATAATTTAAAACAATAATGAAATAATAGACAACAATGTATTCTAAAAATAAAATATAAAATTAAAAATGTACTTTTATTTTTTTTATTTCCTGTTGTGTGGTGTTTTTGTACTGTAAAAACCATTTAAAAGCAGATTACATTGTAATCTGCTTTTAAATTTCCCTCCCAGACACGCCCCATACATCACCAATCGCATCACCCGGAAGATGACTCATACTCTGGGGTGATGTGAGTGGGGGATTTCCCTGCCCAGCTCACACAGACAGAGACACCGGAGCTGCTGCTGCTCGCATCTCCAGAGAGATGCAAAGTACGATGTAGGATTTCTGCATTGTGCTTCACATCTCACTGCAGATGCCAGCAGCAATAGCAAATTTTTTATTGCTGTTGGAGGAGCTGTGGGCACGGGGTAAGTATTTTCTTTCAGTTGTAATCCGATTGTCATACAATGTATGACAATCGGATTGCAATATAACGTTTGTTTACATTTTTAACCACCTGGTGAGAAAAGTTCGGGTTTAACACTTTTTGCAAGTGTTTTTACCCCGAACTATGTCGGGTTTAACGGCCAGGTGGTTAAGCAATTATAAACTAAAAAAACAAAAACCAGAAAAAATAGATACAAATTTACAAACCTTTTAAAGTCAGAAGCCTTTTAAAAATTAACTTTACAGATATTGGCTTGGAACTCATGGCAATATTTTTATCCTTGGTTGTTTCCCAAATAGTTTACCAAAGAAAGGAGGGCAGGATTCCACTGCTGCATCCATTTTTATGTATTTAATTTACAAAGGCAGATGACACACAGATTTTACAAGGGATAATTTGCTATTTTATAGAATCAAAATAAAAAAAAAACTACTAAGTGCATTAAAATGGAGATCTGCTGAGTGTAGCTAACATGTTACTTTATTGAATTAAGAGTTATTGCGACTATTAACGAAGGTAAGGATATAATAAAGCTTTGAGTTAAAATAACAATTCAGGGGAGAAAAAGGCTTTCAACAGTTAAAGGACTGTTTTATGTAAAGAAATAAAACTAACTGTATAAAATAAAAATAAAAAAATAAAAAATGGAGTTTAAAAAATAATCCATCTTGGTCAATTGTTCTTATTTTAACCTTTTTTTATTCTCATTTTTTGGATAGACAGACACCTAATCTTTTTCCCCCTGTGCTTATTCTGAAGGAAAGACAGATCAGAACATTATTTCTCTCACTACAATTATGTATTCTTTCAGTCTTTCTCATCAAACTCTTTGTCATAAGTACTCCCTGCAGCTCTCTGACATATCCTGCACCTTTTTGTTGAAAATGTGTAATTGCAGGAAATGGGTGTAAATTGGGAGTAAAGGTCAACAATATTGTAGGGCTGCTTATTTGCTCCAATATGCATTTTTTGTTGCTTTCATGTAGTGCAGATATATTGTATGTCAATACCCAACTTGTTTCATTTGTATTGTGTAAAATTATGTAGGGAAACAAGACTTTTAATTTAATTTAATAGTGCAAATACTAATAACAAACAGAATATAACTTTGTTATACTGTATAACAAGGCCATTTGTATTCAGAATAAAACGTTATATGTATACCACAAATCTTTTTCATTTTTCATATATTTTATTGAATTTTTTTCTATTATTACAGAGGTAACAAAACATAACCTGACACAATATGGAAAAGTACATGCTTGACCTTTACAGAGGAAAATACAATATGGCTTTGTATAATAAAAGTTTCCAAACAACCATCGCCTCTTCACTATGTAGATATAATAAAAAAAATTTAGCTTATTAAGCTAAAAAGTACCTGTGTCAATTCATTTATTATTATTATTCAATTTAGGTAAGATTTGTTCCCTAGGATTGGTTATTACAGAACATCCAACGCTCTCACCCCAATTGTTCCGTTGCGTACTAAGTGGTACCTTAGTTGTTCTTCATATCTTTCAATTGCTCTAAAGTCAATTCCTGTATTAAAAATTTAGACAATTCATAAATCTTTTTACAAAGCTCTCTGTCTGAAGTTATTAGACAATAATTAGCTAGTCTTACATGACATATGACAGTTTTTTAGAAATGTATTCCGTTCTGTTTTCAGTATATTGTAAACCTTAACTGGGAGTAATACAGATATTAACACTGCTATCCTGTCTTCTAATATTCTAAAAATGATTTTCCTACATAGGGTATTACACTATTTTAAAAGCTTAAGGTAACAAAATGTGTAAAGGCAATTTTTGTTTCATTTGGAATAAGTATGTTCAAGTAAAATATTGATTCAACCATTTGTGTTGTGATAAAGATTGTTTAATGTCTAAGCCATTAATCTGAAATAGCCAATGATAAAACTTGACACTAGTAGAAAAAGGGGATTTCTATAGGAAAGGATTGAATACTTTACTAAAAGAATAAAATAAAAGTTCACTTATAAAAATACAATCTACCATTGATCTACCATTTGCCAGAAAGCCTGCCAGTGTATGTTCACAAGTTAAAACAGTAACAACTGATGGGGCTCTCATCTCTATTCAAACACCATAACTAAATTGAAAGTCTGTTTTAAAAAATTGCAGCAATTTTCCTAACTTCAAATGGGAATTGAACTGTGGTTTGCATAGCATTAGTAAGAAAATATAACATGTTATCATTGTAATGTCAATTTTATTTTTTTGTAAATCTGGACAATAGCGTTCTCTATGCTGTCAGTAGCTTAGTTTAGGTTATACATTAGAACAAAAGCCATGCACCCCTGCACACCTATATCCACAGGTCTCTTAAACAATTTTTGGAATTTTTTTAATGTAGTTCCCGCTTATTTATTCACCATGGCTAATCTGTGCCTCCCTCTCTGTGCATTAGCCATGAACTAGCTGTGCACGGACATAAAATTAAAGGGTTAGAAATTATTATAATTAATAAAATAAAAACAAAAATGAAAATTAAACTCATGTCTAAGTCTCGATGCATTTTGCAGGTTAAGGCTTTCTCAGGGGATTAGTGGGAAAACCGTGACAATGCTACTTTACTACAAAAATACAAAAATTTTTTGCTTCTGTTAGCATTGTCACTGGTTTCCCACTATTCAGTTGTACTTTGTATAGTATAGGCCCTGTCACCCTCTAAATTATCGAGGGTTTTGCACATGGTCTCTGTCTAGATCAGGGGTTGGCAAACTCCGGCCTTTAGGCCAGATACGGCCTAGCTGGTAGTTCGTTCCGGATTCGGACGGATTTGCCAGGGAGCGTTAGAAACTGCCGGAACTGCTGGAGCTCCGGAGCTGCCCCCTTGCAGTTGCTCCCCTATTTACCGTGGCCGGCATCGATATTCCACTGCCGTGGTGAATAGGGGAAGCTCCCTGAAGGGCAATCCCTCTCCTCCGCAATGCATACGGAGGAGAGGGATTTCACTTCAAGGGGCGTTCCCTGGTGGTGGGTGGAGCCATTAGGGTGTGTCTGGCCTAGTGTGCTCCCACCCACCCCATAAAAGGCCTAGTGGCCAAAAAACTTTGCCGACCCCTGGTCTAGGTATAAGTAATTCATCTTTGTTTTACCACTCTATATACCTTGTACAATCATATATACATGTTTGAGCCACATCAAATCCCCTGCTGTTCTCTCATTTCTGTTTATTATAATTCTTGAATTCTGCAGATAACCTGCACATCTATCCTCATGCATATTTTGAAAAATACTGGGTCTGATGACCCATACTGAATACGGACATATTTGCCAGGTGAATAGGGCATGTTGCATCCACTTTTGTTTTTAAAGCTTTGTATGACATTTTTATTTGTGATTCTATCTTCAATATTGAATACAGCAATAAAAACATTGCTAGAAACAAGTATATGAGTTTAGAAGGTTAGATTGGTGATTTATAAAATAAACTTATTAACGGAAACATTATTTTACAGGGGCTTCCTTTTTTTTTAGATCCTCGGAGTTATCCTATGTAGTCAACTATTAGGTGTAAATTGTGGTGTTAGTGAACTTGATATGAGGAATATGAGAATGAATAAGAGGGCATTTAAATTGTCTGTCAGGAGATATGTTTTTTTAGGATTTGACACAAGAGAAAAAGGTTTATACAAGGAAATGGGTACAGCACAGCTAGACCTAGTACCAAAAGGATTACCCTTGTCTCTCAATACCATGCTTGTTAGCATGGTATTGTTAGCTCTGCTCAGGAAACCCTTGCATTTACTTATAGAATATTACCCTACTACTGAGGAATTCCAATTACCTCAACTAAAATTATATAGGCATAGCAAAAAAATAGGTAACTGGGTTGTAAGATATTGTACTTTTCATTTATTCTGGTTGGTCTTATATTCCTGGGTAACTGCCTTTTCCAATTTCATATTTTCACACACTTTTATACTAAAAATATCTTTAAGGTTACAAAACAAATGGTTTTTGTAATCATAGACCGTATTCTAAGATTGAAAAGAGGATATGAAAAAGAGAAAGCCCTAAGTAAATCAGAAATTAATTATATACACATCACATTGACTGTAAGGACATTTTGAAAACAGAGGACACTTTTAAGCACTTTTTAATATTGTCACAAGTGTAGAATAGAAATACTGGATGCAATACTGCAAATATTGGGTATGTTCAATTTCTAACAACCTCCTACCCCACACACACAAAATAGAGGCATTTAGATGTTGTAGAAGCAACCTTCATTTAAAAAAGCATAAAATATTATATATAGACATTTTTATAGATGGTAATTTAT
Source organism: Pyxicephalus adspersus (assembly GCF_032062135.1). NCBI lineage: Eukaryota > Metazoa > Chordata > Amphibia > Anura > Pyxicephalidae > Pyxicephalus > Pyxicephalus adspersus. The sequence goes on along the minus strand of NC_092864.1, from coordinate 67,595,218 downwards.
TTTATTTATTCCAAGGTCTAAACATTGGAGAAAACAGTTTGAAAAGAAAGCTTAAGCCTCACATATAATTACTTTACTATTTGGTGGCTAAGTGTAATTGTGCATACAATTCAAGAAAAAGGGCAAAAACTATTTTAAGATTTTTTCTTTCATCAGGCAATTTACATATTGAGTCTTGTAAGTTTGTAAAAGTGAAGTGGAAAACTTTCCAGAATTCCGTCTGTAAGATAGAATAGGAAATATGTTTAGTGGTCAATATCCACTGGTATTTTTCATCCAATGTGCAATTACGACAAAAGTTGACAATTTTAGTGTTGTTTAGTAGGAATGGATGGTTTCAATGTTTGAAAAAAACTATAAACTTAAGCAAAGCTCGACATATAATGATAATTTTCACTAAACATTGCTGAAATGATGTACTGAATTATAATCTGGCTAACCTAAATAAAGTATAGGGGGATATTGTTTATTTATAAAAGAGTGAATTTAAATTTTAGTAATATTAGCTACCAATTAAGAAGCTGGGGTTTAATAGACAATTCTTACACACCTCTCTATCCTATCCTGCACATTTTTCTTACCTTGTAACGCCCCACCTAAATTTATGCCAGATGCTGTATCTGGTGACTGCTAATCAGCCCTACTTATGTGCCCCTACTGCCCCCCTTGCACTGATGTCACTAACGCAGTCTTCTATCCTGGAACCTGTAATGACTCAATCTCTGCACAACTAATTATAAGTGTTCATTATAAGTGTTTATAATTGTATCTGAATTTATTTTAATTTTGTTTATATAAAATTTGCCTGATTCGGGTCACTTATGTCTTAGGTGCCTAACATCAACAATAGAAATATTATAGGATTGAAGGCAATCTCTACTTTTGTAGCATATTTCAAAGACCTAAAATACGCACTCTGTGCTGCTAAGAAAGAAAATTTGGATCCGGAAGATTCTTGTTGTAACCATGTTGACAAGGAGTGACAAGCTGGGACAAAGTGGTAAACATTTCCTAGGTCCAAGATATGATGTTGATAGAAATTGTGAAAATGCATTGTTTAAGTTATAGTGGTTACATTATATTTTAAAATGTCAATGCTCGGAAAAATTTATATAGGGGTAGCTGTGCATTCTTAAGGGAAGTATTCTCTTATAATCTCATTTTACTCTCTCTCATTTACTCCACACTTTTTTTTAGATACCATGTGGGGCCTTTAATTGCAATATTTATTTATTGCACTAAAACTTAGAAAAATGCTAAATAATTTAAAGCCAGACAGTAATCATTTAATGGATATATATATATATATATATATATATATATATATATATATATATATATAAATTTCTAACAGGAATTCTTAGAATAGAAACAGGGATCCTCAAAAATGCTAAAAATTGTAAGAAACTTTATTTGGAACAATATTTATATATTTATTTAGATATTTTGAGCTTTAGGATGTGGATGTGCAAGGCTTTGTATTACTTACAGACGATATTTGTAGGCAGTGAACGCAAAAACCTATACATTGACTGCTTTTGTTTAAGAACTAATGTAACAATACACGTTGGCATGTTTTCAGGAGGCCACACAAAGCAAAGCAGCAAGTTCACATTCTTCCATACTTTTCTTTTGCCCTCTACAGTACTGTATCAAGTTTTTTTGGTGTCCATTTAGTATTGACTGTTCTCAAATTTCAGGTTTATCACTACAGTACATACATACCTGATTTATTAAAGCTCTCCAGGCCTGGAGAAAGTTCCTTTTCATCAGTGAACTTGTACAATCCAACAAATCTGAAATGGATCTGGTTCAGGATTGAAAACATTTGCTAACAAATAACAAATGACTTTTAAGAAGTTCATTCCAGGTGTGCTCGATCACCCAGGTTTACTGATGAAAGTGTATCTTCTCCAGCCTTGTATAGCATTATTAAATCAGACCCCTTGTATCTGATGATGTCGGTATGTTGCTGATTGTGTTTATGCAGACAAATCAACCTGGATTTCAATATCACCTGTTCCATCTGCTCTACCCCATAGTCCATCATACATTAGGGGATACTTGGCAACCAGAGACATTGTTGGCACTGGGAGCAGAAGGCATAGGATGTGTTTTTGTTAAATACAATACAATTCAATACAATTATTTGAATAATGCAGTAATTAATGTAAGTAAGTTATTATTATTATTGTATTACAACTAGGACATATTGGTCTAATTCCCTGAAGAAGCACATCTTGGAAAATGTGTTGAGAGATAAATGAGACCCTAACATGCTTTATGTATGTCCAGTAAGGGTTGATACCTGTATTGTTTTTTAACATTTAAATACATTAGGAAGTTATAAATATGTTTGTGAATGCCTATTGATAAAAGTTGCCTTCAAAGTCTGCAATATTGTTTATTTTTATGGTTTGTATAATGTTGGAGTTATATGCGTGGTTTTGGTCTGTGTGAAGAGAACAACTACTACTTTGGCAAACTTTCCTATAAGTGTGTGCAATTGTGTGGTTGGTGGATTTCTAGGAGAGATTACCAGTAAATTGCCCTGATGTGTCACCATATTGAGACTGCATTATATGACCGTGTAGAGCAACATAAAGTTGTTTTTTCACTTTAATGTATATACAAAATATTCAGTCTGACATACATAGAAGGGATCTGATTTTGTTTGAAGTTCCTATGAGGACTTGACAACAGCGTGGATAAATGTTTAAAATGTATTAGAAAAGAGAAAAAAAAAAAGAATACATGGTGAAGAACACCAATTTTCGTAGCAGAATTTTTTAGGCCAATATCAACAACATATCAGTCTGCGACTGCAGCATGCAGGGGAGCTGGTGTGTAAACGCGTGGCTCAGCTGTGAGATTTCAGTATGATAATATTGTTTGCTTCAAGTTCCACCTAAAATTGACTAATAGAAATAACAATAAAACTGAAGGACTTCAAAATTGTAAATAACAACTAGATGTGATTTAAAATTAATACCAGAGCAAAAATATAACAGCTTCACTGCCATGACTACCGATCTGTTCCCCACTACTGATTCTAACAGAGAGTTTTGCTAAAAACACAAGCATCAGATTCTCTCTCTTCTCTCCTGAGGAAGCGGATATTTCCGCGAAACGCGTAGAGAATTAACCCATGTATCCCTCACAGGGACACTCGGAAAGGAGAGATTATTGTGTGTAATAATAATGATGATAATAATAATGTAATAATAATTTTTCATGTACTGAAAATGGGCCTTTTAATGTAAATATTATTAAAAAAAAATTTTTTTTATAATATATGTTTTTGATATTGGCCTAAAAAATCTGCTACAAAAATTGGTGTTCTTCACTGTATATTCTTTTTTTTCTGGGTTCAATAAGGGATGTGGCACATGTGATATATACCATATGTTTAGGTGGAAATCTTCTTCTTCTATGTATTAGAAAAGTTTAGAAATAGATAAAGTGGTGAGTGGTTGTTGATGTAGTGGATGACATAAAGCAGATGTTTATTCTTTGTTGATAAAATTAACTTTCACAATAATGAAACATTAGGAGTTACTCCTAGGCAATTGCTAAAATTAGAGAACAAACAGCAGGTATAAAATATTGGTAGTTATTTGCCGTTCGTGTACATGCTTCTTGATACAGATGCTGCTATTGTGATTAAAATGAAGCAGAAGTAGTAAGTGACAGCACACTATGGGGTGTATTAATACAAAACAGACAACCAACTGCCAAGCATTTTTGATGTGTCTAAAAATAGAAGACGGACACTGACAAGATGACATATTTTAATAGCAGATGGATATGTATAACCAGAATTTTTAGTTGAATGTCAAGAATATTGACATGCTGAGCAAGGAACATCATGGTGTAAGCTGTCTTAAAGGAGGTATTTTGTATGATTAATGAAGCTGTTTTCTCTTATTTTCCTCTCCTGTACCAGCAAAGGCCAAAGATGCATAAATGATTTATGCCCCCGAGCGAATAACCCATTTTCTAGTAAATAAGCCCTTCCGAAAGACTTTATATTTTATGTGTTGGCTAAAATATTTATTATAAAAGTGTAAGCTACAATCCAAGTGTTAGCCATTATATATAATTATCAAAAAGATATTATTAATATTCAGAGATAGCATAAGTAGGTGAACCTTCATTCAGGTCATTTGAGGCAATCTAAGACAACTAAAAGATTTAAACCTTTAGGCTAAAAAAAAACTTTATGCAATGGGTAACTAAGAGTGGTCTATCCATTTGTTTGATGTCCCACAACGATCTTCCATCAGATTCATCTTCTGTTAAATTTGTTCAGCTGGGGACATTTGTCCTCATTTGCCCTCTTTTGCAACTTGTTGAATGAAGAGAGACAGAGAGTTGATGGATGGCTGGATCATTGTGGAACGTCACACACCCCGTAGGACATTTTACAAATCACAGTGCAGGATCCAGGTAAGGGAAATATTAATTACTACATCTTAGAAAAACATACCTTATATTTTCATTGATTTTTTAAACTCTTTCAGGGAATAAATAGGGGGTAAGTACTCATTCCACAGGGTGGAGGTGGATATCGGGAGCCCCTTATATTAAAGGGGGCTATCAAATTCCAAAAAAGCCCCCCCACCAGCTGAACCCCACGGCACAGAGGTCAGTATATGAAGAAGAGGCCTTCTGCCCCCATTTTCTATTATTGAAGGTCCTAAGCTTATTGAAAGGCCTGGTTTTAATTTTGTTGGGGGTTAATTACAGCGAACCTGGTGGGCTGACTGTGACAGGCTGAAATGCCTGAGCTGTGCTATACAAATCAAATGTAAATGACAAAAAGAAGAAAACACTGGATAAATCTATGTAAAAACATTGAACAGCAAAAACACCACTAAAGGAGTTGGGAAAAAAGTGCATTGAAAAGGCTTAACCTGTCAAATTAACATTCCAGCTCCAAAAACAAATCCAACGGAAGAAGAAAAAGAGGATGATGAACTAATGATGAATTAAAAGGTGCTACAGACAATGTAAATTACTATTCTATTCCTATTCTAAGACAATTTTATCAATTGTTTGGAAGCTGAGCCATTTAAATGAAGCTGGAGATAATTGGCTTGATTTATTAAAGCTCTCCAAGGCTGGACAGGATACACTTTCTTCAGTGAAGCTGGGTGATCCAGCAAACCTGGAATGGTTCTGGTCTGGGATTGAAAACATTTGATAACAAATAGGAAATTAATTTTAGGAATCCATTCAAGGTTTGCTGGATCACTCAGCTTTCACTAATGAAAGTATATCCTCTCCTGGCTTGGAGAGCTTTAATAAATAAGGCCATATGAGTGTGCTTTCTATTCCTTTTATGTTATTACCTTCACTTATCTTATTATTCAATCACTATAAAATTGCATGTTTTTCATAATCTGTTTATGGAGCTATGTACATAAATGTAATTGTATATACGTAAATGTAAATCTTCATTTAACACAACTATTGAAATTATAATTAATAAATGAGCAACCTCATATAATATCAACAATTTTTTAATCATCAATAATTGAAATAAAGATGTCCAATAAAACATAATGTTACAAAAAAATAATAACAAATAATTCCAGTCTATCGTATATTCTGTTCATGTGAAGGTATAGAGCAGATAGTTTAGCAGGGGTTACATTTCCTATAAATTTGAATTGCTTTACCAGCCTATTTAAAATGATTATCTTTTTGTCTATTTTAAGTGTCACTGATTGTTTACCAACTTAAAAATAGGATGGATTGTTATATCATTTAAAATCATAACAATATAAAGTGGTAATCAAATTCAGAGGGATGGAACAAAAGATTACTAAATTAATATTAGCAACAATAGTAGTAGTAAAAACAAATAGCATCTTATATCAGGAATATTATAAAAAAGCTACAAAACGGCTCCAATGTGTCATTAATTTAATGGCACATGTACTTAGCTGAAGAGCAAATCTGAAATAAGTGATTGCAATCAGTGAGAATTTATGCTATTAGGTAAACATGGCAACTGTCTAAAAGCAGAAAGTTTAGTTTTCTTTGTACTTGTTCCAAATAATCCCCAACAGCCAGATTCCAGAAAGCACAGAGAAGAAGAGAAAACAAGTCTTTGCTGTGCAACTTCCACTTTTTTTCTTGCATTTCACATTTCAAACATACAATGAAGCTTTGGATTTGTTGGTACCTGTGGGAATTGTTTTTTTAAACTTCATTTGAGAGTATACCAGGAGACAGATGTAGGTACTCTTACATTTCAGAAAAGAAAATAAGTGGGTTGACTGCTATATTATGGCAATGCCTGGATGTAAAATCAAAGTGCTCATTAGCTTTTTTTTTTTTTTAACTAAAATGTACCTCTGGTTTACATTAATTAGTGTTAGCTAGATGGCTTTAAAGAGGATCATTGTCTAGTTCCTCTATATAAGCCAGCACAAAGTGTCAGCCTTCAACCTAGTAAATAAAGATAAATAGGGCAGAGGGATCCACTGGGACATGAAAGGGTTCCATTTCAAATATGCATTCAATAAATGGCCAGCTAACTCCTGTACTTTTTCATTGTTTAGTATAATACTATAAATATTTATAGTTGGGTAGATGATGGCTGGTGCGTAAATGTAAATGATTTTGTCATTAAAGGGTGAACACATTTATTAAAAGTGAATAATGTAGGCTGTCCACCAGTTAGCATAGCCAGACAATGAACAAAATATTACCTCTATATTATATAGTTGTATCTATAGGGTCAACCCAGCATTACAGCTTTATATGAAAGGAGTCTTCCAGTGCATTCTGCTTATGTACTGCTACCCGTGAGGAAGCCTACATCAGGCGAAACGTGTCAGTATCACGGTTTTCATGCATGCAGCCAAAACTTATACGCTGTTTTCTATGCTATGTTAGAACTCTGTAAATACCACTTCTAGATAACCTTTATGACCTAAATATTATAAAGTTCTGATCTGAGATTGAACAAGTTCAAAAACCAATATTGGTTGGTGTATTGGTGAGAATTTATCATTAATATAATACGCTGTTAGCCTAAAAGACCCATTTTGTTGATGTATAGTTGATGTAAGTGATGTTGATCTGTAGCAAAATGTAAAAAAACACCATGAGGTTAAGGTAAAACTAGCTTCATTTTAAATATTATAAGAAGACATTGGAAAATGGCCCCTCCATGAAGACATTGCAAAAAGCTGTATTTACCAACTCAATATTGGCTATCACATTCTTTTCCCTGAAAATACCAGAAAAATATATCCTTTATTATATAAAAAATTATTTCAATGTGATAGAAACATGTCCAGTGGTTGACAATTATTTAACCATAACGCGGGTGATTGAGCATTATATTAATAGATCCTGATAGTAATTCCTTGCAGCTAACAGTAATCACCCACTGGAAAGTCTCAAGGTCACATATGTCATATGTCTATAAAAGCAGGACATATGTTAGATTTATTTATACAATCTTATATGCTTAGACCTTTAGATTTATCAGCAACTTTGTAGTACTTACAGAAGATGCTTTACTAATGTTTGCTTCATCCCTCTTTTATTTTACACAGTTACACATATTTAATGTTTTAACATACAGCAACCTTTAACTTCCTTAAATATTGCCCAGGTGTGGCATCTACATTCTAGGCACTTTAGCATTAGCTACAGATCTCTCTACTTGTTGGTAATTATAAGCAAATTGTACAATGAGCTTATAATGTGAGTGGCTACCTAAAGACTAATAACCAAAATTCATTTTTTACTAAACCACAAATATGAAAAAAGATCTTAATTCATTTAGGACGATAAATTTGTATTCAGCTATTCATACTGTGAACAAAACGGTACAGATATTTTGTGTTGGGGGTTTTTATCTGACTGAATTAGTTTCTGGAGCTGATACAGCAATCCCTACAGAATATAGAAAAATTTATGCTGCTAGAAATAATCCAATAGTATTCTAAATGCTCTCTATGTTGGGGTTGATTGAGGAATATTTGTATAAAACCAAAGCTGTATCATTCCAAAATGAAATGGGTATTGCATGTGTCAGCTTGCATAATGTCCATTGTGGTATAGTACATTTAAACAAATCACAATCTGTAGCTCCACGGAATTCATAAAATGCCTATTGGGTCTCTCCAATAAATTAATAAAATCTTGGATACTCACTAAAAAATACCTCTATTGGATTGCCTATTTTGGTAATAAGTTTTATGTTGATCCTCTGTTACAATAGAACCTAAATCATTTTATCTTCACAAATTTGTAACCTTTTAAGAGTCTCAATATTAGACATCAAAGCTTTTAAGAAACTTTTTAAATCACATTAAGCTATATATCTACTTTTTTTAAGTTTACCCACACTTGGTGAACTTGGCAGGCCATGACCACTCAATTTTGTCTGACAGTGCAGACAGGTCATCCTTGGTACTGGAGTTTTGTAAGAACCTCGAGATCTTCTAACAACATTTTTAATCTTGCTAAAATCAGGTGTTTAACTCTGAAAGAATCCATTACATATCATCTTAGGGGTCTGTTTTTATAAAGCAGAAAATCTGACATTCCCTGAACCATTCACTGATGAAGAACCTTCCGGGTCCATGTGTTTCAATGGCTGTGATTGATTTCTCCACCAGGGAATGTTTAAGGGACCGTGAATTATGGCTTTAAAAATTTACCCCTTAGTCAATAAACTGTTCTGTACCCTCTTGTAGATATTACATGTGTCTGCTAGTGAAACTTAAATCTTATTTGTTAAAGAATACATCAACATTTAAACTCCTAATTCTTATTTCCACCCATATGTCACAACTTTTATAGACTCAAAGATTTCAATA
>NC_092864.1:67582322-67585426 GCF_032062135.1 Pyxicephalus adspersus | reverse complement strand
TAGGGAGTGAGCTGCCATCCGAGACTTGGACTGCCAATTGGCATATTGTCTATAAAAGTTCTGTTTGTACCACCCATAAAGTAAATGGATATAAAACGATTTCCCAATGGCACTGTGCTATCCACAGGAATACTATGAAACATATTTTTGGGATTGGTCCCCTTATACGTTATCATTGGCATGGGGTTTATGAGCTCATGATGCCTTGTTGACACAAAATGAAATATGGAATATCTCACTGACTTGCTGCTTTATTTCTTATTTCTATGACTGAGATGCTTTATTTCTTGTCATCAGCAGATTTATGATGCTTATTGGATTATTTGCATAGTCATGTTATAAGGTTTATACTTTATCATCTTTCTTTTTGTGCATTTTTGCATTGTTCGTTTTGATTAGCTTGTTCATTTGATGGTGGTCATTGTTTAAATTGTATAAATTCCTTAATAGAAATGACAATTCAAGTCTAACTGAACTTTCTTTGAAATCAGCCCAAAAAGGATGTCCATTTTAGTGTTTGTATAAATATATTTAAAAAATTTTACTTTTATAAGAACATGAGAACATAGTTGTTAATTGTGAATTGTTTTGTAGTAGAACCAGCACTTGGTAAGTATATAACATTTATGACTAAAAGCTAAACATACCAAATGCTTAGATTCTATAATTACCAAACGTAGGTAATATTCCAATGGATCAGAAGTATCATAAAAATGATATGAACTAATAATAATATATGATTGACTGCCACTGTTATTTCTCAATATAAAAAAAGTGAAATGAATACAATATACAATATATAAATAAAACAAAATACTGCAAAATATAAAAAACTCACACCAATACTTATACCATTGAGCTATGCCACAGCACACTGATAACATCAAGTGAATATTGCTAACAGTGATGTTCTGTCAATTATTAAATAATATTGGTAAACTGTTGCCCTTTACACTTGTCTGAGTAAATAATCAATATGGACAGTTCATTTTAAATGTTTTGAGATATTTCTGAATGCTGGCTGTGTATATGGTCTTGTAAGATATAATCAGAAAACAATAGTTAGAAAAAAAAACAAACTCAAGCTGGTTAACATTTTTGTTCATTGTCAAAGACTGTACTTTTTTCAACAGAAGACAGAATTCACTATTATAATGATCATTATTTGCAATAACAACCATCGATTTTTGCAATGAGAGCCAAAAGGCCAAAAGAAATTACAGTTACATAGCTAAAAAATGATTGTCTTGGCACTAATAGCTTAGTGAATTGAGCCTAATATGTGACTGGCAGGCAATTTGTTTAGATCTTTCATTGTATACTCATGATTGACAATAAATGTTTTCTTTGTTTCATGGGTGTATTTCTTTTCTAAAGTTATATGGCATCCAAATGGAACGTCATAAATGATTATTTTCTCAATGGGTATGAGAATAAAAAAGATAGAGGCCTCCTGAATGGATCCACCTATGAATGGATAATAAAATGAAACATTCATGGCTATGATTTAGGTTGCTGTATCATTACAGTTCTATACACTTAGAAACCTGAAATTTTAATATATTGTTGGGATTAACCTTGAATTATAAATTTTAAGTTTATTTAAAAATTAAAATTTAAAAAATGTTTCTGCATACAAACAAAGCAAACATATACACCGTTTTCTGTATTTGTGAATACGTTTGAAATCAGGTAAAGAAAGATAATTATAAAAATATAGGGGGATGATGGGGTAATTGTGCTCATGCATCTCATTGTAATAGAACAGGTAGAGGTGGTGATGGAGATGCTGGAGGTAGCTATTTCCAATGAAGTTTCTCTCTAGGTAGAGGCCTTTGTATACTTTAGATGAAAACATCTTCTTGATTGTGTTATATACAGACTGCACAGAATGATCCGCTGGATAAGATATAATAAAAAAAAACATTGATTCTCTCTGAATATGATATGAACTGTTAGAGTTTGCATTATTACCACTGGTACAATGACTGCATTATTTCATGTTCAGAAAATAAATGTACAGTATTTTGATTATGGCAAGACTTTACTAATCTCTAAATTTGAAGCCTTCTTTTGAAGCAGTTTCATTAAAGACAAGTTTTTCCTTCATTCACAGGCTGATTGGTAGATTTGCTTATATTTGCAAAGTTTAGTCTAGTTTAATAGTTTTTTCCCCAATGGTATGGCTCTTTTACCTAAAAGACCAGTACACTACTTTTCAAGTTTACTTGTTCGCTGACTTATAAATATTCAGCTAGTATAAATCCTATATACTTGTATTACTGGTAGGCAGCACGGTGGCTCAAGAGGTTAGCACTCTGGCCTTTGCAGTACTAGCTCGCAGGTTGGAACCTTGGCCAGGGCACTATCTTTGCATGGGTTTCCTCCCACATTGCAAAAACATGCAGTTAGGTTAATTGGCTTTCCCCCCAAAATTGGCCTTAGACTGTAATAAAGACATATGACTATGGTAGAAGACATTAGATTGTGAGCCCCACCGTGTTTTGTATTAAATAGATTTTAACTGTCAATTGTTTAGATTTCCTGTTACTAATTTAAAAACTTAAACTCCACACCCAAACCACCCTATTAGTTAGAATACGTTATACAGAGTTTTGGGACAGAATATTTCAATCTTTCTGCCCCACAGTTTGCACATTCTCATAAAAGAAGTGCCTTCCAGGCCCAATGCCCTTTAAAAAGTGTAGGTACGTACCCTGCATTGTTCAATAGAATAATGGCTATCTCATCATCACAAAATGACTGTGTGTTTGTGGTAAACTTTGTAATAAAAATGACTGTCCTCTTGTAAGATATTTGATTAAGATCTCAAGTGAAGAGCTAAATTAATTTTGCCTTAGTAAATTTTGAAAAAAAAAAAACATAAATAAATGAGTGCTCCAAAAACAAAAAGTGATGTGCATTTAATGCGAGTACATAAAGTCTGGCCTTGTTTTTTAAGGACAAGATGCTCAGGGGAAAATGAAGTAAGGGTAATGGAATACAGAAGGGTTTGTGAAGTTGCCTGGGAGAAGTGCACACAAAAAAGCTGGTGAGGGAAGCAAGGTTGTTAAAACTAAGAACAACAGATATATAAAAACTAT
>NC_092864.1:67557245-67580130 GCF_032062135.1 Pyxicephalus adspersus | reverse complement strand
TACTGCAAAAAATACGGTAACTAGACAGAGCTGTGGCCATGAGGGATTTTACATGTGCATACATGTGCATGAATGGGCAGTCCATGACACCACTATGCAGTAATGCCACAGCATAAACATACAGCTGTACTATCATGCTCACATAAGGTTCCTTACGCAGCTTCAAAAAAATGTGGGAAATTAGATAAACATACTATCACTAATATTACAATGTAATGGTGATATTTTTCTGCACACTTTGTGAGTTTGCTTAACTTTGTTTTTATAGATTTTAGCTGGTGCTGAACTGTTTAGATTTTGTATAATAAAACTTAGAGAAAGCAAACCCAAAACTACCCAAAGCAATATAAAAATCCTATTTACCTTCAATCCCGTAGAGCAGTGGATCCGTCGGGTCCGTCCGTCGAGGTTTCTTCCATCAGGTCCTGCATATCCATCTTCAGGCCGGCGAGCCAGTCGCCGCCATCTTTTTCTCTTCTTCTGGGTTCTTCTTCCTACGTTACTCAACACAGGCGCGAGATCGGGTTACGTAGATTGGGAAACAATTTTGCTGATCTTACTGAGCATGAGATCGGCAATTTTTTCCCTTCTGATGAAAGTGCTCCTTCTGCACATGCCCGATATATCTGTGCTATATCTGTGTTATGTCACTTGCTACAAGACCAAATCCTCCACATAACTTTTGAGTGAAATGCAATGAAACCTATGCATATTTTAGCTCATCTATTTTGAAAACCCATGCATTATATTTAGGGTTATCACCCAGCTAATACTACATCAGCCCAGGCAGTTGCTGAACCACATCTTGGTAAAAAAAAAATAATTTGTTGAGAAGTTACTATAACTTCTGCAAATTCTCTACCAAATGGCTAGGTGTTATGATTGCAAGGTGTGGTGCTTAGCCTCCCAAAACTGCATCATCATAGACAATTATGTGATTGTGGTTAGCTGGACAAATAGTGTTGGTGAGTGGTGACACAAACAACAATAAAAAAAAAAAAAATCCTTTCCTACTCAAAAAGCTATTTTTTCATACACTTTACCAAATCAATACTTTACAGTATAATTCATTTTCTAACACACTTCTCGTAGAAAAATTTTAATAAAGAAATATGTATGACTACACATGATTACATTTATTTTGTGCTTACTCTTGCACAAGTAATGCTAAAAGAAAGACCACATTGAAATAGTCTGTCATGTTTGTGAGCCTATTTTTAGAAAATAAAGTAATTTTCTAATAGATTTTCACTGTATCCTAGCAATCAGCAAATCAATTGTTTAAGTGGACACAAAACTAAAAAACAAATTATTGACTGGGATTTGCTGACTTAAGCAGTTGCTGTGCAGTCTTCAACAATGTAGCACATTCTCTTACATTAGAGGTAATGTTCTACATAACAGGAGTACAGAAGGCAAGATTAGTATTTGAGTTTTTTAACCAAAATATACAAGATTAGAATCTGAGTTATTTAAGGAAAAAAACAAATTATGCATTAGGTAGGATAAACTGACAGCATCTTTCCTTTCATAATATTTGCTTGACAGGGTAGACATTTAAATGACATAAAAGGATTTTAATGCATTGCAACACATAGTTCTGATAAATCCAATACATACAATACACTATTCTAAAAGTGTCTATACAAACAATGTGAGCAATTCCTATCCTGAAAGGTCAGAAGAAGAAATTCTATCAATTTACAGTTTTAGAGGGCTGCACTAGTTTAATCAACAGTTCATCATTAAAATAATAAAGAAGGCAGGGGGAACTTTACTTTGATCAGTGTTTGCAGAAAAGTGAGAGCACCCATTAATTATTTTAAAGAAAATGTGATTAGCAAAGTTGTGACTGTTGTTTTGACCATAGAAATGGCTAATCTCAAGATCACAAATGCTGAATCTGCAGCATATACTAGTATAATTTATTCACAGGTACATTAGAACAAAAATACAGGACAACATTAGAAAAAATACAGGACAACATCAGGATCATGGCTGCAGATTCTGTGATGTGTAGCTCTATATACTGCCCTCATTGTAAACTGTGCTAAATAAACATGAGAAATTCTGAAAAAAAATGAAAATAAAATCTGAAAAAAAAAATCTGAAAAAGTATGTGCTGTGAAGTAATGGTTTCTGGCTCACTGTGCTATCAGATAACAACAGCAGCACTGAGAAGCTACTAACAGGGTGGACAAAAGAGGCAGTCACTCTCAGCAGATAAATTTCATGTTTCTCCCTCTAAACTAAACTGACTTTGCCTCAAGGTTATAAAATGCTTTAAAATGTTTTTTTGTATTACTCACTCTCCCTCCTGCAAGAATCAGAATGGGAAAGAAATCCCCATATATAGAGAGGGAATGGATGAATTCTTTATATTTGATGGGGTAGCTGTACATGCGCTATATGCTTTGCTGTTTATACCAGTATATTGATTGCAACAGGGTCCGAAGGTACATTTTGTAAAAACTGAGATCCGTTTTCATGATTTATTTTAAAACGATGGTAACCACCACCGCGGGAAAATGTTGGTGGTCCGCGGCTCTGGTAGGTGCACCCCTGAGCGGGGTCAGGGGAAGGATCCCGCTGGGAGGACGCACAGGCCAGAGCTGCGGACCGTGTCCCCAATACGGAACGCAGGCTCTGGGTGGTGAGCGGGTTGTGTCTCAGGCTCAGACCTGCAATGGGAGAGTCGGTGGGTTCTTGCATTATGACATCACTAAAGGGAAAGTTTCTTTCCTTTGAGTGACACCTAGCTCCCTGCACATGTGTGGTCCGGAGCCGGTAAATTTAGTGGTCTGCCAGTCTGAAAAGGATGGTGACCACTGTTTTAAAACAAGCTTTATTATTGGAAGAAAGGAAGGTAACATTTAGATAAACAAAAAAAAAAACAACAAATATAGGATAAAAACTATTCTCTTCACTTCAATACTGACTTGTCAGTACATTGTATTCTCTCAGGACTTGTAAATGGCTGGGTATTTAAAATTATCATTCACATGTACCTATACTATATAATCCTAAAAAATACTTAAAAATTACTATACTTATATTTGTAAGATGTTTATGGATGATGGAGTTGGAGTTGTTACTCAAAAACCTTTTATTATTAAGTAACAGTTTAGCCCAACACATGGTCCACTATATAGAGAAATTGGAGAGGAATTACAAATTAGGGGAACAGCCATGAGAAAGAAGCAGTCAGGATGAAAGACTGGGTACATTAGGAACCAATGCAATGCCAATTTCAGCCAGATCCCACAGCTCCCTCTGTCTGGTCATTCCCATAGCCGCTACCATGACAGCCAAGTACAGGTAGTCCCTGGGTTAAGGACATCCGACATATGGATGCCTCCTAGATACGAACGGGGCTTCCCTGCTCACTGTGTGCAGAACGGAGGCTTGAAGGGGGGACGGGGCGGTTTCCATGACTTGCAGAAGAAATCTTTTGTTAAACAAAACTGAAGTTGTGGGTGATCTTATGGGGTTTAGCTCTTTTTCAGCCTCTAGTAACTCTTTAATGACTAAGACAAACTCTGAAGTTGTTTCTTTTTGCATATCAAAGCACAGCTTGCTCCAGAAGTTAATGAATGGCTAGGCTCCATAAAGTTTTTTTTTTTTTTGCTTTGTTTGTGATTAACTCACAGTGAGGATTTTATAAAGTAACTGACACCACGCTGCCTAATATTATGTTGAGACAAACATCTGTCCTAATTGCATTTATTAAAATAATGTATCTGTTCCGACTTACATACAAATTCAACTTAAGAACAAACCTACAGTCCCTATTTCGTATGTAACCCGGGCACTACCTGTTTAACTTTCTGTAAAGGGCATACTAAAGCCTGTCAAGATCTGGGGGGCTCAGGTTAAGTATACAATATATTTTGAGAAGTTAATTGCAGAAACACCTTGACCCAGAATCTGGAAAAAAGAGCTTGTCTCAGGATTGCTTGTATTGCTGCATCCATCCCCTTCATAGTTCCATAAGAATGAGAAATGGTTCCACAAGTCTGGTACACACAAGGTCAATCAAGGTTGACTGTAACAAAGCTAGTTCTTGATATTGAAGGGCTCTATCCGTTTTCAATTGCATATTTCTCCCTTCCTGACCCAACATCTCTATTGCTATACCATTATCCTTATCGGCTGCCTTAATTGTATTTGTTTGACCTCTTCCCAATGAGGTCAAACCTGACCTCTTCCCAATGACCTCTTCCCAATGAGATCTAGTAAGGAAGGCCCGTGTCAAGGCTTCAAAGTCTGGGGCTGCAGAGATGATCATTTGTTGAGGTGCTGGTGGGAGGCCAAGGAGGAAATCACATCCAGCACACAAAGATCTGGTAACCCACTGGAGATATGCCAAGTTTTACCAAAGATTAAAAAAGCCTAGAAAAGCATACTGAAAATAAAAAATACCTATTTAGAGGTGTGAACAAAGTAATACAAAACAACACATCAACTTTTGCAGTGTGGGTTTGGGTGCACTCATATATTGTTTATTTACCTTTTTTTCCCTGAAGAAATTGTGCTTTCAATTAATCTATATGCTGATTGCTTTCCCAACGTGAATGGCCATTATGTTATTTTGTGGTGCTGATTTGGCATATGAGAACATCTTGGATACTGATCTCTGAACAGACAGTATTTTCAATTAACAGATTTATTTGCCTTTTTCATAATTTTATTTTGGGCATATGTTCTGATTTTAATTCCATTAAGAAAAAAAAAAAGGCAGAGCCAAAAGATCATTTTTCAGTGAGACAACTGCCCCTCATACTGTTAGTTTTGCTTTTCATGTAAATATCTATTTCTTTTCCAATAGCTTGTATAGGAGCTATAATATAGGAAGAAATGAAAAAAAAAAGATTTTCCATGAAAGATTGGTCTATTTTCTGCACATTACACTCTAATCTATCACCAGGAAAATATTGCTAAGCATTTCCTGGCATTAATATGATTGCCTTCAAGTCAATATACACTTTGCAGAGAAAGGCTGATTTTAGCATGCTAGTTATAAGCTTTCTAAAAGCCCTTAAAAAAGCTACATTATTATTAAAAAAAAAAGTTTACAAGTCCATAAATAATGCAGGCTCCTTTTATAAATTTGAGAATGAACTGTAAAACATTCGTATATAACTTCCACCTTGTAATGTAGGCATTTTCTCTCTTTTTATCAGGCAGATGGAATCCTTATGTTTACTTCTCAAAAGCAAATATAAACTATTGTTATGGTCATTTGGTTTGGTAAACACAAATGTTGCATTTCTGATATAGAGAGATGAATCTTTTAGCCTTTCATCAAGTTTTATATAATATGAAAATGGGAACACATATAGGGTATTTGATGCAAAGTAATTTATTTTGAGCTCAAGTGTTTCAGGCAAATAGCTGAGGCTATTGTTGCATATTCCTGAATGTAGATTATTCGTCTGCAAATGGCAGAATTGGTAAAAGTTTTTTTTCACATTTCCAGCCTATTTATTTTACCCAGATTTCTATCTGATGATCTATCTTATGTTATTTGGCAAACATAACTACCACCAAAACACTTTCATCCACCTTAAGCAATTTGTTATGTAAATGAAGCATAAAAGTGTGTATAACCCTCCAATTCATTAATGTGTACAAGGAGAAAATTAGTACATTTAAGCACTAAAAGACTGCTGCTGAGACTAAATCTATAATTATGAATACAAATAATTTCTAAGTAGGTGTCTGACCCTTCCGTTTACAAGGACAAAAGTAAAGCAAGAAAAAAAAGACATCTCACATGTAATCTTTTGGCAGGAGAGAATTATTTTGCTGTCAACTTTGTTAAGTGCATTTAGATATGGATTATTCTTTGAACTAACTTAATTAAATACATCTTCAGTTTAACAGGATTACAGACAATAGTCACTATTATGATTTTATGGTTGCTTTTGAGTAATAATATGATTATTTTCTTCTTGCTATTATTTTAACTGAACAGTATTTTAAAAAGTGCTTTTGGTGGGGCTATTTCAGGAAAACAACCTTGTAATACATAACTCTCTCTTACAAAAAAAAAAAGAACGTTGCTAAGAAAGTTGCTAAAGAGTTCTTTATTCACCTTCTGTTTTTCCTACAAATCAAAGGTCTATGATATCTCTGCTTTGCTAGAAACATTCAAATTTAATAAATATACCCTATTCACACTTAGTACTCTACATTATGAGGTGGTAAAATAGATTGGTAAATACAGGAAAAAGTATTTGCAGAAAAAAAGTATTGTAAGCAACAAATGAAAAATGATTACAATAAATGGAATTTTTTTTTGGCACAATAACAGGTTCCGGATAGGTAACAGGATATACCTTAACCCTCAGAAGCCACTTCTTCCCCTAAAGACCACCTACAGATTAGGCATGAAGGATTTATATCTTTAGTTGGGAGATCATACAAACTGTAACATGATTTGTGAAGGAAAGAAGTCATTTCTATAGTCAATAAGGGGTTTGTTCTTGTGTACACACTAAATATTATAAAGATTATTTTGTATTGGATTCAATACAGTTGTTTTGTAATTAATCCAATACAAAATAACTTGAATTTCTCGCTGCCCTCCTGCATGCACTGACGTTACTGGGAACTCCGGGGGAATGTCAGTGCACTCACTGGGGGAAGATGGCAAGAAGAGGATGCGGCCCGAGGATGGGATCAAACAGGCAGGGGACGCCGATGGGAACATTTGTCTTTTAATGTTTTTAGCTAACCTGAGTGTGGCTTGGGGTTACCGCTTTTCAGCATGTTTTTTTTACCCCGAGCCACACTCTGGATTACTGCTCAGGGGGTTAATGTTTGGGAATATTCCATTTTCAGTATATTTACAGAACTGATCACAAAGAAGACATTGAAAAACTCTGTATTTAATATGTAAAATGCAAAACATCAGTGTAAATAAAGATTGATACTAATATGCTGTGTTAACGTTTGTTGTTGGTAAAATCGTCTATTCCGATTCCTGTATTACAAGAACTAGAGCCAATTCAATAAAACTAATGTCATTTCTGGAATCGGCAGACCTGAAATACGCTAAATATTTTAACAAAACCTTGGCAAGTGAAAAAATGTTTTTTTAGTTGAGCTGTGTTATTATTATGATTAATAAACAGGATTTATATATAGCACCAACATATTACGCAGCGCTGTACATTAAATAGGGGTTTCAAATGACAGACAGATATAGCCAGTGACACAAGAGGAGGAGAGGACCCTGCCCCGAGGAGCTTACAATCTAGGAGGTGGTGGAAGTAACACACAACAGGAGGGGAGATATGTAATGGTGCGAAGTAGTAAGGGTTTCAAAAGACAGAAGAAGACAGGTAGGCCAGTTTGAAAAAATTGGTTTTGAGTGCTCTTTTATATGAACAGAAAGTAGGAGCAAGCCGAATAGGATGAGAAAGACCATTCCAGAGAGTCGGGACAGCTCGAGAAAAGTCTTGGAGCCGTGCATGTGATGAGGTTATGAGTGGGGAAGTCAGTAGTAGGCCATTGGAGGAGTGAAGAAAGAGGCTAGGGAAGCATTTTATACTAGGTCAGAAAGGTAAGTGGGACGAGAACTGTGGGGTAATTTGAAGGCAAAGCATAGAAGAATGAATTTGATTCTATGGTGAAATGGAAGCCAATAAAGAGAACTACAAAGAGATGCAGCGGAAGAGGAGCAGTGGGAAGGATGGATGAGTCTGGCCGCAGCATTCATAATAGATTGTAGAGGAGAAGATCGGATTAGTGGAATACCAGAGAGGATTCCAAATTCCAAGAACAAGCTAAGAATACTCCACTCCTATTTCCTTCTACATAATATAATTTAGTCCTGACAAATTAAATTGGCCAGCCTTATTAAGAAGCAGCATTGCCCATGGAGTTTGTCCACCACTGCAAAAACCACAGAAAGCTTTTGTACTGCTTAAAAAAAAATATTACGAACGGCTCACATATAGGAGCATACAATGTAATTAACTTCTCTAACCTAACAAGCCATTCACACAAATAGGAAAAAAAGAGGAAATCATAATGGTAAAGAGAAAAAGTCCCTGGCAAACATTTCAAATTCCAGCCTGGGGTGATTCAATGATCTCCACCAGAAGCTTCAGTTGAGATCTTGACACTTAAAGTGGAGGTGTCCTCTCCTCTGAACCTACGACTGAAAAACCAACTACACCTAAGACCGAGCAACCTCAGAATTATTCAAGGCGACTTTATCCTGTCTAGCAGCAACCAAAATCTCCTCCTTCAGTGAAAAGTTCTGCAGACAATAAATGACATTGTTTGGTGGTTGGTCAACAGGACCTTGTTGGGGAAGGACTCTGTGCATGCATACAAACTCAATCAACATATCCTTCGGACTTTCCAATAATGATTAAGGATATAGCAAGCCAAAGATTGCAGTTGATCTGGTAGGACAGACTAACCAAGTGCAAAACGTCAAAATAAAAGATTGCAAAAGAAAGTAAGGCAAACCTTTCAAATTTTTTTTCAATATATTAATAGCCAAAACATTAGATCTGAGCACGTAGCCCCCTTCAAGGCTGTTGGTATCTGGGGATAAAGAAAAGGCGGATTTTGTACAATTGTGTACAAAAAGAAAAATAGTCCAAACTGCAAATGGGAATGCCACAGCCTTAAACAAGCTACAATGGTTCAAACAGTTAGATAAACTTAAGGTTGATGAAGCATTAGGAACTGAAGGATTACATCCACATGTCCTCAAAAATCTCAGCTCAGTTATTTCATATCCATTATTTCTATTTGTTTTTAGGTACTCTTTATTTACTGGCATGATATCACAGGATTGGCTTAAGACCAATGTTGTTCCTATCTTTAAAAAGGGAGCAAAGTCATTGCCAATCAACTACATACTAGTAAGTTTACCTTCTATAGCTGGAAAGATCCTAGAGAGATTTATAAACATAGAAACAGATAGGTGAGTCTCTGCTAGAAAATAATATTATTAGTGATAATCAGCATTGGTTCACGAAAGACTGAAGTTGTCAAACAAATGTGCTCTCTTTCTATGAGGAAGTAAGTAAATAGTAGTGTAGTAGCAGTTATTATAATGTACTTTCACTTTACAAAAGCATTTGACATAGTACCCCACAGACAGGTAATATGCAAGTTAGGGTCAAAAGGTTTAGAACCTACAGAAATGGATAGAGAACTGGCTTAAAGACAGCATCCAGGGAGTAGTGATTCATGATTCATACTCTGAATGGAATAAGGTTATTAGTGGTGTACCCCAGGGTTCAGTGTTGGGACCTTTACTGTTTAACCTCCCTAGCGGTAACCCAGAGTGTGACTCGGGTAGAAAAAAGTTGCTGAAAGCGGTAACCCCGAGTCACACTCGGGGTAGGTAAACCTATGGGAAGTAATAGTAAACACAGCCTTACCCGATTCGCCCGCGTCTCGCGTCATCCATCGCCGCAATCCTTGTCTTCTTCCTTCTTCCTCCGGTGTCTTCTGCATACGATGAGTCACCTGGGGAGTTCCCGGTAACGTCGTTGTGTGTCTCCATTGCCGGCGGGGCGGGATATTCAAAATCCATTTGTATTGCATTCAATACAAAATAACTGTATTGAATGCAATACATTGGATTTATGTGTGTAAAAGCAGTACATTGTATTTCATGAACATTTATTTTACAGTATAATATAATAGTATAATATATTTTTTTTTTTTTTAAATTTTTTTTTTTTAATTTATTATTTTCACATGATTTTGTGTTTCAAACTTTAGTATACTCATTTTATTATATTATACTGTAAAATAAATTTTCATGAAAAACAATGTACCGCTGTTAGACATAAAAAAACGGAAACAAATGAACCACTAGGGAGGTTAACATCTTTATAAATGATATGGAGTTTGATTAAAAGTACCATTTCTGTGTTTGCAGATGACAACAAACTATGTAATGGAAGTAAGTCCATACAGGATGTCTATAATCTACAAGCAGACATGGATGTACTTACGTTTGATTGTGCAGCCAAGTGGCAAATGATATTTAATATAGATAAAATGTAAAGTTATTCACTGACAACATGCATGCTTCATATTGTCTAGGGGGAATACATTTGGGGGAGTCAGAAATGGAAAAGGATCTGGGGGTTCTGGTAGATCATAGACGTAATAACAGCATGCAATGCCAAGCTGCAATATCTAAAGCTAGTAAAGTACTTTCTTTTATTAAAAGAGGAATAGACTGCAGAGATGGAGACATAATCCAGACCCCATCTGGAATATGCAGTGCAGTTTTGGGCACCAGTTGACAAAAAAAAAACATTGTGGAATGCAGAGAAAGGCAACTAAACTAAAAGGAATAAAGCTCAGCTATGAGGAGAGATGAGGGCAGATACATATACTGTAATCGACATCTATAGTCCTCTGTTCCTCTCTTACATAGAGTAGTAAAAAGAGTTACATATTGGATAGAGAAAAACAGGAATGCTTTTTTTTTTTTTTATATATATTATAAATAATAATATATTTTTAAAAAGGATAAAGAAATGAGTAATGTTTCAAAGTCGTTATATTTCAAATTAAAATTTATTGCAATATATAGTCCTTATTGTATGTAAAAAAAGACAAAAACCTATTGGTGTTGGAAGATTTTAAAGAATATTTATGTGTAATATATTAGAATCAAGGATATGTATATAGTGTGAGGAGTGTTTTGTCACCAAGGGGTTAAGTTCCCATATCTCCTGCAATAATTAGACAAAAAGAAAGAATATCGCGCCTCTAGCCATTTGTTTTGCATGTTAGATGATAAAAGTGAACACAGAGCTTCATGTTATTCACAAAGCTAAGTAACATGTTTTTTTTTTAAAGTAAAAATTATCTAATTCGTAAACATGTAAATCCCATTTGGCAAGGCAAATGTTCATATAGTTTAGTGAATAGGTTAAAGCTACATTTACTTCATTCATTTAACTATTTCCAAAGGGAAATTAAAAAAGAAATTTTCCTTGTTGGGTATTTAAATTGAACATAGCTTCACACTAAACTAAGTTAACATTTAATTTGCAGAGTTACAATTCACTTTGCTAAATGAACTCATCTTTGCTCATTTAGTTTATGAACCTTAAAGGCTTGCATTGTAAGCACAAACAGTAAAATGTAACAAGCATTCATTTGTGTGTGTGTATTTATATTTTTTTATATGTATGTGTGTGTATATATATATATATATATATATATATGCATACAGAAATTTTCAGCCTTAAGGAACCATTGAGAACATTTTTCTAGCAGTAATATAAGAAACATTACAAAGAGCCACATTCTCTCTCTTTCAAACGCAGAGTACATCAGGGATTTTGCAAAACAAACTACAATTTAAATTTTTTAATTAAAGTGGTTTCCCTCTTTGATGTTTTCTTTGAAATTTTGTTCCCAAATGGTTCAACCTTCTAAAATTCCATATCAGGATCTTGTAACAGATTATTATATCATACCACAAATACCCTAATGGTTTATTAAAGATCACAGTAAAGATGTTTAATGGGATAATCTTTCATAAATTATAATGATAAATCTCTTCTTTGTCCACTATTGCAATAAGACAGGACTTTCACTTTGTTTACATTCTTAACATGATTTTACTAAATTTTGCAACACACATCTATATTAAAAAAAATTAGATTCTTATAAGGTATGAGTGTCCATTAGATTCTCATAACGGGATACATTCCACTTTATTCTCTAAAATAGGTCTGTAAAATAGGTGAACTAAAAATTAATATAAATGGTTTTGGTCATCTAATCTCTACATTTTTTTAAATTGTAAAACCTTTTTTGAAGACGCAAAGGAAAACCCCACTCCTCGAGCTATTTGAAAATGCAATATTAATAAAATCACTTTTTCATTTTAATAATCAGCTAATGTAATTTTCTAGAACTAGACTGAACTAGTGACTAGAACCCCCGGAAATGTAATTTCCTGCTAAAGCGATTGTTTCTTAAGAACAAAAGTGGAGTTACACTTTAAGGTATTTGCAAAAGAACGATAACTAGATGACCATTTTCACATAAAAATGTTAATAAAAACATTATTGGAATTGCTGTTTCTAAATACAAAAAATAAACTGTTAATTATTGCCTTAAAGTTAGTCACTACAGAAATTAAACTATTAAGAGAAAAAAAAAACTACATAAATACCTTCATGTTTGATGCATATTTACAAACATATGCAAACTGAGACTGTATAATCTGCTGTGTAAGGAAAAACCTTTACATTTAGTGTAGTGTTATACATACTGTACAGAATATGCATATGAATATACATTCTGTATAATGTATGTCCCTTACAAAAATCTTTACAATTTGCAGTTTAATTTCATTTAACATTAATCATATTGTCTATTTGTTACATTGGGTACATGAGGCGTTCAGCTGCCTTAGGCTAAGTCTACATGGACGTTTTCCCCAGCATTTAACCTAAAGCTTTAAAAGCCCATGTTTGAAATTCCCATGCATTCCAATGGGCTAATCTACACCACGGTGTTTCCTTGAGGCACGTTTCTGAGCATTGTAGATAACGCTCCTTGCAATGTTTTGGAAAAGAAAATTGGAAAAAAGTGGAAAAAACATGGGAAAACGCCCCATTGATTTCAATAGGGGTGTTCTCCCACATTTATAAACGCCTAAAACGCCAATGAAAGCTCTAATTGAAGTCAATAAAGGCTTTTATAGACGTTTTTAGCAGAACTTTGGAATCTGGAAGCCCCCTTTTATTAAGGGGACTCCCAGATCTTCGCTACCCCACCCTGGGTAATGAGTACAAGGGTACATAAAACCCCCTACTTATTCCCTGAAAGGGTTAAAAATATGTGTAAAAATAAGTTCAAGCGTCATCAGGGATTCCCTTTTCTGAGCTAATTACAGAGAAAAGGGAAACCCTGATGACGCTTGAGCTGTCATCAGGGTTGCCCATTTCTCATCCAATCATGGAGCTCTTCTCTACTTACTTGATTGCTCCTGCAGCCCTACTGGAGCTGTGGCATGTGTTCTTGGATGCAGAACATATGACACAGCTTGAGTCGTCATCAGGATTTCCCTTTCCTCAGCCAATCACGGAGCTCTAGAGGTGAATGGGGAGACTTGTCCTCATTTGCCCTCTAGTGCCTGGGGAGCCCACACTGTCAGGACTGCCATGGCTTTGCTCATATCATGAATGCAGCTGTGGGAATCATCCTTTCATTGTGGGATAACCTGTAAAAGAAATAGTTTACCAAAGTTACACAAAACTCACACATTTATTAAATGACTTTAACAATTAAAGTCTCAATTTATTTTTACACATATTTTTAAACTTTTCAGGGAATCAGTAAGGGGCTTTATGTACTCCTGTATCTATTCCCTGAAAAAGTAAAAGTAAAAACTGTAAAATTGCAGCAAACCGTGGTAAAACCCGTCACAGGTGATTAAGCTTTAAGACACTTGTAAAAGTGCATAAAAATGCATAAAACTGTGGTAGAAACATTTACATACATTTTTAAAACCGTCGGTGAATTTAGGTATGAAAAATCTCTATTTAAGTGAAAACAAACCTATTTAATAATACTTACTTGCTGTGCAGATTTTCAATCTGGATAGATTAACATTATGCAATAATAATAATAATAATTTTGGCTAACAGGACTGCTAAAATGTTGTGTATATATGAAATGTTACCCACTAAAGGGGTCATAACTATCATCAATATAATATTAATAATAGTATTATATAGTTATTATAATAGCAATAATCCCATTATTTTATCAACTAAGAAGGAAATGGGGATGTTAGTTTTTATAGGAAGAGGCTACAATTGTTTTCTTGTATCCCTTCATACATACAAGGAAACAATTGTAAAAAGAAACACAAAGATGTAAAAATGGCACAATCCCCCCTTGGCCACTGAGAGCTGTCCTCCTATTTAAGTTGTTGAAAATGTAAAACCTAAATAACTTTAAGATTATCTGAAAAATCTAATCTTTCTGGTCTACTTAATGTAAAATGTAGAAGTGTCCATATATCTTTTGCATCGTATACTTTAAGACAAGCAGCACTGAGTTTGCATTAAATAATGACGTTATACATACATTACTATTAAAGTTGCAATAGAATCAATACTGCCACAATTATAAAAGAAATGAAAATACTATCATGATAAATCCATTTCTGAGCAGCAGGTCACTACATAGGATGTAAAAATTTGTTTGTGTTTATTGTGCAAAAATGTGTTGTTACAGTGTAATCGGCTATTACATAAAATAGTTGAATTAAAATTTTTAATTATTGGGAGGTAAAAGTATACAGACAATGCTAGTGTCACATTAAAAGACAAACGTTGAACATCTAGGATATTACTTTAAAAAATAGGTATGCTGTCTAAATCTAAGACCATATCGAGTCAGGATTTCTGTTTACAGTTCGAAGTTCTTCGAGTTTAAAAGTACAACAGTTTTAGAAAATTGGGGAATTCCTACACCCAGGATGGGTAAACTCTAGCAACATTAACTCAGATGAGCTTGGCATAGTAGTAGTGGGAAGTGGACAATGGTAAAAAATAAAATAAAATTGGAATCTAAAATTTTAATAGTAGTACTTTATAAAATTCTCAGAAAGTTGGTGTAGGATGGGGGGTGTAAACTTCTTTTGTTGAGAGGGGGTATTAGAAAAATTCATCCGGACACAAAATTGGTCCAGTGTTTTGTTAATATAAAGATATTCAATGATACAAAACAGTAATCAAGTTAATGACTAGAAGGCACCCTCTATTGCTAAATCTTATCTTTACAGGCTGTCCAAAACACACAGCATTGAATCCCCCAAAAAACAAACAAGTAAGGTGAAAATGTGCATAATCACTACCCCACCACAAAATGTAGTACATGGTGCCTGACCTACATTATCATCAGTACCAAGAACCATCATATAGGAGAGCTTAACAACATTTTTTTTTATTAGAATACTTTGGGATCCCAGTAGGTATATTGGAAATACTCTGTAAATGTGATACTAAAGGTTTCCTACTTACTATCTGCAGTGTAAATTTGCTTTGTAAAATCATGTTACTGATTTAAAAATTCATTTTTTATCAGCTGTCTATATTATTTATTATGAATATCTACTATTAATGTCCAAAGACTTATAAATCGTACTTATAAAAGGAACATTGGAGATGGCCTATATAGTTCCTTTCAAGAAAATTCCATATTTCTTTCTACTACCAAGCGACACTCATAGTGTACGACTATGCTCTAGTATTATATTCCATTTTCTTAACTTCAATAAAATCAGTCACCTAAAACTAGGGTTTAACACAGTATATCAGTTTAACAACATTGCATCAAATAAAAATAATGTTACATTTCATGGTACTACTAATGGACAGAAGTGAATTTACAATGCCAAATGCAGAATTCCGAGTTAACACATTTTTATCTAAGGCTCAAGTTGAAACTAATGGTCAGGACTTTAGATATTAATTACCCAATTATTACTATTAAATTGTTAATTTTAATAATTAAATGATCAATCAAAATAATTATTTAAATTACTATCTGATCACCCCTATGTATAGCACTATGGAAGATTTGTTATGTGTGTTACATTGCATTACCAAACCCTATTGCATTATATAAAATTGCTTGCTAAGATACTAATCATTCTAAACTACTTATTACTTGAAACCCCTTCAAAATATTGTGTAGAATGTGTCTCTCTTGAAACTTTTGTTAAGGTCAATCTTAAAAGTCTCTACATGTCCCTATAGAAATTTTCAATTTACATAAAAACAGGATAGTAGTAGCTTTTTTGTATTGCAAATCTATATTTTAATGTGTTTACCAAAAGAACATAGGAGTTTACTCAAGCCCTTTATTTTATTAAAATGCACACTTAATGGGGTGCATATGGGATTTTCCTGAATTTTTAATTTCCTTTTTAAGGATTATCTACATATTACCAGGCTGCAATTAGCTCCAAGCAGCTCTAATGGTCAAGACTAAGTAACTACGTTTTTTAAGTAGATAAGAAATATTGTAAAAAACCTATATTTTGTATGGGTAATTTCACAATGGATGCCTGAAAACAGATGATACTGAATTGTTGTCTTTTTAGTTAACCATACTTTCCTGAATTCTTTGTAAAATAATGAGGGTCTATATTCAAAAAAGGATTGAATACATAAAGTAAAAGTAAAACTGATAAATACATTTTCATTAGTGAAACTGGGTCATCCAACAAACCTAGAATGGATGTAATTTGCTATTTGTTAGTAAATGTTTTCTATCCCGGACCTGATTCATTCCAGGTGGGGAATGTGTATTTCACATTTTCTCGTAAATGGTGAGATTATGCCTTAATCTTGCCAACAAAAATTTTTACCTGTTGATTTTCTAGTGTAGTTAACCACTGAATATACAGACTCCGGACCCCGCATGCCCTGACGTCATAATGCCAGAACTCACCCACTCTCCCATCGCAGGCTCGGACCTCAGTCGAAAGACAAAACCCGCCCACCGTCCTGAGCCTGCGATCTGTACAGGAGACATGGTCCGGGCTTTGGTAGGGGTGTCCCCCAAGTGGGGTCCTTCTCCTGACCCCGAAAGGGGGGTGCACCAACCAGAGCCGGGAACCACTGCTGGTCTCGGTGCTCTTCCTACCCACCTGTCAGACGGCCCAGGATTTGGGGACTTCTGACTTAATCGACCAAAAAAGTATGAAACATTATTTTTTATCTGTGGATCTACTAATAATTCTCACATTTTGTTTTACTGAAAATAATCTTTGTTTGTATAATTTTTTCATCATTACCATGGTTGTACCTGTCCCTGTTCATGGTAGTTTTACTTAAAAATGTATTCAAAACCCATTTTTAATAAAAAGAGAAAAAGTTAAAACTTCTGCCACATAAAAATTACTATCTGTGTCCCCATTGGGGAGATCCTTTCTGTTTGGTATGATCACCATGATGATAAGGAGTAAAAAAGAAAAACTTTTAGCTAGAACAGAAATAGAGTGGAAATCTTGGGATAATTGTTTTAGTAACAACCAAGAGTGGATTTCCCTTCATTTGGAGAGATTTCTTTTTAGGTTTCTGTAGGAAGTAAATGAAAAACTCCCCAAAGGGACACAGATGGTAATGGTAATGTAATATAATGCAAACTTTTCATATATGATAAACTCTGCCAACCCGAGTCAAGTCGAGCGCAGTCACTATGTTCCAACTTTACAAACCTCAACTATAAACTCTTTGGACAATGACTCACAAAAAAGTCTGTATTTGCTTTTCTAATGTAACGCATGTTTGCTATCCAGGCATAGTTGAGCTTCAAAATACTTTTGGATACAAGTTCCCTTTTTAACAGAGGGTAAAAGATGTAGAATAATCTGTTATGAAGTCAAAAGCTAACATCAGTAAATGCTTGACCTCCGTAATCCACAGTACAAATAATCAGTTGCATATGGAATTGAAACAACATAACCTTTTTTAAATTAGCTGGTTCTCTAGATACTAGCACATGATTGTAATTTTTAATCTTCAAAAAACTTACAATGACTGCAATATTGTATCAATGAATATCTTTAATTGAATAACAATGTAAATAAATGCTATACTTTTTTTACATTAAAATATAGGTGTGAATCTTGTGAATATAAATATATTTTTTTTTTTCACAAGATTTTCCCAACACCACTTACTAATTGTTAGCCTGAAACAACAATCATAATATTTAGAACAGTAATAGGTAATAATGGAGCTGGTTTTATAAAGGAGTTTAGTTGGTTTACTTGAGTAAATGTCTATACATGACCTAATAGTTTCAACTATGACTAAGAAGTATTGGACAGTACAAGTCACTAAAATTACATCAGAATACACTGCAAGATTCAGAAACATAAATGTGTACATATTGCAGTTGTTTTTTTCCAACAATGAAAAAATAAGAATATTTATTTTTATACAATGTAGGTATGATATGTTTTCACATGCCTTCCCAATTGTAGAATTTAAAGAAATATATGTTTTTTAATTCAGCAAATTAGTCAGTTATAATATTCAATAACAACTAAGTAATATGGCACAAATCAAGAAAAAACACATAAATAGTACAACACTTACCTGCATAGTCTGTTCTTGCGTAATGACTGTCCTCTGATTTTGTGGTTGCTGTTGTATTCTCTGTTTAAACAAAATGAATTTGTTAGCTGTTGAACACCAGTTTATTTGTATTATTTACAAATCTTCACACATAAAAATTGAAATTGCATCATAATATTAGCCAAGGAATAATAGGTCACTAGGTTTACCTGGCATCCATTATTTATGTGTTAGAAATGAATTTAAAATGTTCATTTTCACTTTTTAATAGAGAAGGGTAAGTTTAGTGTTTTTAGTGTTTTTAGTGTTTAGACTTATAGTGTTTCATCTGTCTGTAAGCTTTTTCTTTTTTCTCTCCCAAAACTATAGCTGAAAGAAGAGATCTTTCCAAAGCAGGGCTGGTCATCCCCCTTAAGACAACTAGTCAATGATCACAACCCACTCTGCACAATATAAAATGTCAGACTACTTAATCAGTACAAGAAAAGTTCCAAAATCACTACCTGCTCTACTTGGTCCTTATAATATCAGGAGTGCAATGTATTCTAATAAGACATTCAACAAGCCAATAATAATCCTCCAAATAAACCCTCAATGGGGATAAATATAATAATAGTGCAGATTGCTTTTATTACCATATCCAAAGAAGTACAAAAGGATTGCAGAAATATGCAGTATACTGTATATATCATATTGAGATTAAGGTATTCCGTAACATAGCATTATTAGGACCACAATCCTTATCCACTGTACGCCACTACGCTCACTTGACCATTTACAGATTACATAAATAGTCTGATTAACCAAGTTTACCCAGGCTAAATACTCCTTTGTTTCCTCTTGCAGATGATCCTATTGCAAAAAACTATTGTGACTACGGATGAGCGAGCCAAATTTTTAATTTTCGATCTCACGGCGAATCAGGCCTTTCACGCTTACAGAACATGTAAGCGAGAACGGCCTTGTGATTTGCCATGACGTCGTGTTCTGGCCGAACTCAGATGAACTCTCAATGGAGAAACTCGCGTGCCTCCAATCAGCTGTGATCGCAGGTTCCCACGCTCCCCGGGCTGTACTTATCGATGATATTTACCAATGAAAAGTACAGCCTGGTGACTGTGGGAACTGAACTCAGATGAACTCTCAATAGAGAAACCCCACTGAGAGTTCATCTGGAGTTCACCTACCTCCAATCATCTGGAGTTTGGATGCCTCCAATCAGCTGTGACCGCAGGTTCCCACGCTCCCTGGGCTGTACTTATTAATGATAAGTACAGCCCAGGGAGCGTGGGAACCTGCACTTCAATGGAATTCATGAATTCCAAGTCAGTTCGTCGAAATTTCGCAGACCCATCGTCAGAGGCATTCTCGCTGAAAAAAATAAGCTAAAATGAATTGAATGCACACAGACGCAATAAAATATGCATCTTATTTATAAAATATAGAGATGAGATTTTGTTGAGTAAATAGATACTAAACACATCAAGGCTAAATTTTTAGTTCACCTGTGACAAACTATGAATTCCAATATTGTTTATAGGGGGCTCATTAAAAATCTTTACAGCCCATCAATTTTAAGTTAAATGAAATTACTGGGCGTCTTTACAGCCAGAATCATTTGTATATTAAAGCTGGCAGCTGGGAGAAAAAAGGGTAAACAACATCTGGCTGTGCTATAGTGGCTAGAAGTTTATTATTTTGTGCCAGTGCTGCATTCACCGTAACACATATGACAGCGTCAGTGAAAGAGTTAACTACTATGCCTCCCTATCATGCCAATATAAGAAACAGTATAAAATACAAATCTGTAAAAACATTTTTAACACTTCTCAAAGTATGCTACAACATTGGATGTAAAAAAAAAATCCTTAAAAAACCTTTAAACCTAATGTTATTTATTAATACATTAATAAATAAAAATGATGAAACATGTTACGTCTTTAGAATAAAATCTGAAGGAAAATCTTTGCTGTATATAAAGCTAAAGAAAAACATTTTGGCTGAATCATCATTTTTGGCACAGATTTACCTCTTTCAGCACAAGTGGATGGTTGTGCTTCTTGCTGTAATTCTGTCCTACAGAACTTCATGAATGTAAAACTGGATATAAATTGTGCTAAAAATGAATTTGCATGTATTCTTTATGAACAAAAACACAAATGGTATGTCACCCCACTGCATTTTGAAATTGGTGTTCAAAGTCTGAATTCTTAAATGCTACTACAGTCTAAACCCAGGAAGTAAGTCCATTCTGCTTTAAATCCATATCAAAAGTTGTGAAATAATCTCAAGCAATCTCCAGGTATTTTGTATCACTTTATGATTACATGTGAAATGTTTCAGCATTCAATTTTTCCAAACCAGCAATTTGCAGAAATTATTCTCTTGATCATAAACCTCTTCCAGAAAGATAATCGTTGTGTTTTTTTTAATCTTATTTTTAGTCCTGCGTGAGTTAAACAATAAATGCTATAACTTTAACACTGAAATATTCAAATCTCACACATTTTTTTCTAATAGACACGTATGTACTAATAGTTCTTTTATTAGTCATTCCTTTTTCTAGGTATTGCACCCATCTCAATCCACTGTTTTATAATTTGATTGCAAGGACCTCAAAAACTTTTCAAACAAAGCTGTTTCTAACTACAGAAAGGCTTCTTTCCCCAATTACATATTTGCTACCCTACTATCACTGCCTATATGCAATTTCTGGCGGAAAATTGTGTAATAAGGGGTTATTGTTGAGTAGCAAAGAACAAAATGCTAATTGTAGTTTGTAGTATAATATAGCAACCAATCAGAACTAAAACTAACGTAATACCTATACCTGCACCTCATTGGGCCTCTTCTCCTAAAAGTTACACTAATAACATTTCTGGCTTCAATTTTAAATATTATTTCTACTTTGGAAATATAATATTTTTTAGTTGCTGAAACAGTCAATCTTAAGGTTACAGGCAGTAGATATGACTTGGTCATGCAAACTGTCAGTAAAGGTGACCGCTTCCAATACAGCTCAAAAGCACATATTCTCCAATAATAATTTAATACAAAAACAGCAATTTTACTGGGTAACAGGTGAAAATGCTTATATTAAAATAAATTGATACATTGAATAAATACATAAATTTAAAAGAGCACCAGATATACTGTATATTTATACTTTCCAAACATGCATCAAAATTAAAGTATATGGTAGATTAGATTTTTAAATGAAAATCAACTAAACACATGCATTTCAGCTGTTATGGAAATTTGTACATTGGTATCTAAATTGGTAATTTTAAATTCACCAAATTTGTTGTAAAAACAAAGTTTTTTGCAAAATTGCGAAAATTTTAGAGAAATACATTGGGTTAAATGAAAAGGCAAAATTATTGTAAATTATACTATTTTTGGGGGGCTGCATTAAAATTTTAATTACCGAGGACTGTTAAAGAAGCTTATTTTATTACTCATTTCTCTAAAATCATAAAGAATGTGGGGATAACTTAATTCAGTGTTTGCAAACAATAAATGAATAATAGGGTATCTGTTATTTAAATAAAAAACAAAATGTGTAAAAAACTTGTGACTGATGTTGTTTCAAGTGTGGGAATAGAGAATCTTAGGATCATGACTGCTAAATCTGCGGTGTATATGTATGTATAAATGTTTTACTATAAACAATACAGAGCAATCTTAGGATCATTAAAAACCAAAACCAAAACAATTATTTAATTTATATAGCATTGTGTGTCTGTTTAATTTAGGCATTTGTGCATTAAATGTATCAAACAACCCTGGTACTTGATGTTGCTTGATAATTTGCCCCATGGCATTTGCACTAATTCAAGGATCAAGATTCTGACTATCTGCACTATTTCTATATTAATTATTTTAAAAATACAACTGACTTTATATGATTTACATGTCTGAGCATGACATTGAAATTAATAGCAATTTTCCTAACATGGAAAGATACAACTGACAGGTTTACCATGTTCTTGATGTATTTATTGCCCCTAAAAATTCTCAATAAAATACAGCAGGTAAACTCCTTTTAAAGATAAGCTGGTAAAAAAATGTATCACAGGGTTCAATTTGATGGATGTATATTTTCTATTACAGATGTTATGAGCTTGAATAAAACTTCAAAAATTGAAATATGTGGAGAAGCTAAAGTTAATGTACATACTGTAGTTTTATATTTTTTCTGCAAAAATACAAAAAATAAAAAAATGGACAAAAGCTGAATGGGCTAGAAGAGTTGTTGGATACATGAGCTAAAATATTACAAATACAGGAAGAATTTAATACCTTGCACCATGTACCTTTATACTCAACTTACAATGGTGTCTTGAGCTTTTACCTAGATTAACATATAGGTAATCTACAACAATATCAAAAAGAGGAAAAAAATCCATGTGTTCACTAAAAACTTAAATTATTAAAAATGTGTGCAGCTTAGTCACTAAAGGAGGAGGACAAGAAAGGGTTTATTTTTTGGCTACTTATATTTAAAACCAAAGATACATGTAAACACTAGTGATTTAGTGCATTATAGCAATTATCGACAGCCCACTTTGCATTAGAAGCATGCAATATTGTAGGCTGTCATACCTTGTACTAAACAAGCTTTACTAAATAAGTAAACAGATCTGAACATACACATATCAGCCAGATAATGGATTAATGAAAACCCTAGTGCTGGAGTCTTAAGCTACGTACACACTTCCAATTATTATCGTTGTTAAACGAACGACGAACGATCCTGCACGATATCT
>NC_092864.1:67552494-67555910 GCF_032062135.1 Pyxicephalus adspersus | reverse complement strand
GAAATTGCTTACTCTTATTTCTCTGTACACTTTTAGCATCTCACAATATGCATTAAAAACTGCAACAAGTTAGATTGAACCTGTCTCATTTCCAGACAATAAGACTTTGAACATCATCTAGCTTTTTTTCCATAGCCTGATTGTCCATGGCCCAACTAATTTCAATCATTAGAATTTTTCACTCATGGTGGCTTAGTATCACGTGTCCATTAACTAATCTGTATGTAAATGCAGTCTGCTTAGGAATGGCCACAGCTCTAGACACCCATCCACCAATGCAATTTGATATTACTATATATCTTCATAAGAGCCAGCCAATTGAATCAGGGCTGGGCAATATTAAATGGTACATATGAAGAGTGCTTTACCGTTCTCAAGGAAATACTTTCAGCATCTTGCGGACTTCTTCCACCAGTCACAATCTGTCTGCATTAGGCTTAGTCTACACGGACTGTTTCCCCAGTATTTAACCTAAGGCTTTTAAAGCCCATGTTTGAAATCCCCTTCAGGCATGTTTATGAGCTTTATAATAAATGTTTCTTGCAACGTTTACAGAATTAAAACACAGGAAAATGCCCATAAACATGGGAAAACGCTTGAAAACGCTCCCATTGAACTCAATGGAGGCTTTTACAAGCGTTTTTAAGTTTTTTATGAAAGCTTCCATTGAAAACAATGGGGGCTTTTATAAGGGTTTTTAACAGGACTTTGGTATCTGAAAGCCCCCTTTAATAAGGAGATTCCCAGATCTCCACCACCCCACCCTGGGGAATGAGTACAGGGGTACATAAAACCCCTTACTCATTCCCTGTGAGGGATCCCCGGGCCCTAGGGGTTAAACGAGGACAAGGCTCTCCATTCACCTCTAGTGCTTTGTGATTGGCTGAGGTTTTCCGTTTCTCAGCCATTCAGCACTAGACTTGAATGGAGAGACTTGTCCCCATTCATCTCTAGTGCTCTGTGATTGGCTGAGAAATAGGTAACCCTGATGACAGCTCAAGCATTATCAGGATTTCCCTTTCTTTAGCCAATCAGGGAGCAGAGCAATCAGCAGATCTCTGCTATGCTGACAGCTTCACTCCCCTGATTGCTCCCGTAGCCCTAGAGGAGCTGTGACATGTGTTGGTATCTGTAGCATATCAAGAGGAGTCTTATGACTGTGCTCATGTCATGATTGCAGCCGTGAGAATCATCCTGTCATTGGAATAACTTGTAAAAAAAAAAAAAATACTTTAACATTAAAGCCTCGTCCTATTTTTTTACACATATTTTAAGTAAGGCTTTTTTTGTTCTCTTGTACTCATTCCCTGAAAGGGTTAAAAGTAAGACTTTTATAAATGCTTAGGTAAAGTCGTGTCAATTATCGGTAAAACGCATCATAGGCGTTTATAAAAGTTTTTTTTAGCGTTTTAAAGTCAAGCTTTAAAACGCTTGTAAAAGTGCATAAAAACCTATATGAACGTGGTAGGAAAGTTTATGCTTTTTTTAAACCGTCCATGTAGACCCAGCCCTATATATATATATAGAAGATCTAATACTTGGTGATGATGTCACTGAGTCTAAAATAAGTTTTGTACTGTAAATAAAAAGTTTTATTTACAAATGTAGTTAGCATGTTAATGACTGAAGAAAAATTAAAACATGAACAGTATAAACTCTGACTTTAAAACCTGTAAACTTACCATTACTGTAAAATAAATAAAACAAAATATAGGTTTATCTGTGAATTACACTGTGTTTAGAGAAACAAAATAGAAAAAAAGATCAAATAAGCTATGACTTGCTGACACAATCTCTGTGCTGAACCAGAACGGATGTGTTTCAGATTGTATTGATTGAACTCCTCAGTAAGGTTGTTGAATGATATTTGTTGACAATTCGTTAGAGTCAAAGGTGGCTGATCTGGCTCATTAGAGCGACAAGTTAACAAAAATCCTTGCTCCTTAAAAAATGATTACTCACTAAGTTATATTGTGAAACCAGTGTGGAAGTATTGGGTTTCCAAGGAGAAAACTGCTACCAAAATGTCAAAACATTAGGATACATTTTTAATAATCCAATGTCAGAATATTTTCCTGTGAGTTACTTTAGCTTTTTCATGTGTGGTTTTTAGACTAACCACATATTGTAAGATTGGCCAACACATCGTATTGTTTTTACAATATAAGTTACATGACCTGGTGAAAAAAGAAACATCCGATTCATTATTAATGCCGCTCTTCAGATTCTGCAGTTGACCTGAACATTAGATATTTCGATCTAAACATCTGCCTTAGCCTCACCTTCTGGTCTACACAATACACAGTTATGTCTGTTTGATTTTCTTTGTTAAAAACACTTTTTAAGCTGTTAAAAAATGTGATGCAAACATTATCTTTGTTTTTCAGTTGATTTTTATGTTGCTACACTACACTCTCCATTAGCAATATGAAAGAAAGGACTCGTCTATATTCACATCTCACAATGTGCCTGATTGAATGAAGCTCTCCAAGGCAGGAGAGGGTACACTTTCAACAGTGAAGCTGAGTGATCAAGCGAACCTGGAATGTATCTGGTCCAGGATTAAAAACATTTTCTAGCAAATGACTTTGAAGAAATACATTCCAGGGTTGCTGGATCACCCAGCTCCACTGATGGAAGTGTATCCTCCCCTGCCTTGGACAGCTTTAATCAATCAGGCTCATTGTAAGATATTAATCTAGAAGACTCCTTTATTTCATATTGCTAATGAACAATGTAGTGTAGCAACATAAAAATCAACTCTATATCAAATGAAAAAAAAAGGAAATGTTTGCATCATATTTTTTAACAGCTTCAATAAACCAGCTTCAATAAACCGGGGCCAATGTGTTAACCAGGTACAGGTTGTGGTGTACTGCAAATATCCTGACAATCAAACAAGGCCATGTAGTTCTTTCATAGGCCTGATTCCAGCAGTTTTGACCGTCAATAATATACACGTAGATTATGCAGCTAGCATCAGAATATCTGACAGCATAGATAGCAATTGTTTTACTTTTTTTTCTATATGCATAAAGGACATAAAAAATGACATTCACTTATAAGAAAGAAATTTGCAGTGTATCCTGGTTTTCTAACAACGTGCTTAAGGATGGGTAGGTGTCTCACATGTGCATATGTATATACATAAAAATGATAAATTTGCTCATTAGCAGGGGAAAGATTGCACACCTTGAACAGATCTGTCATTGTCTGTGGTTCTAAGTGTCACATCTTACTGTCGTCTAGCCTAACAAACTGACAGCATGCTTTTCCTTGACTGTCCATATGACTATACTGTTCATAGTATATAGAACTTAGAGGAATAATAGGGAAGTTCCACATATTGAATTCCCCTTATTTAGATCAACTAATTGGCAAACAGCTGCAAGGAGCCAACAGAATCTCCTACATGT
>NC_092864.1:67549239-67550511 GCF_032062135.1 Pyxicephalus adspersus | reverse complement strand
TTATTCCAGTAGGATCCATACAACATCATCTATCCAACTTTCAAGGAAAGGGGGAAATGTACAACATGAAACCACAAAGTTATTAATTCACTAGATTTATCATGCAGACACTAAGGTTTGGCGTTGTTTTTATGGTGACCTTTATTAGGAATACAGGAGATATAATAGTTTGTGAAGATTATAATGCTGAGATTAACTACTGTAGAGGCATTAACCTAAAATGAGAGCCTTGACATCTTAATGACACCATTCCGTCAATACAAAACACTATACCAAACATATTTAGGTAACTATAGGACTACTGGGCACAAAATACATGAATTCCAGAAGTATCATCATTCTATCAAAGCATAATATGTATGTAAAGTATGCATAATATGTATGTATATATAATATGTATGTAAAGTATGTATTTTTAAGCTAAACACAAAATGTACCCCTATGACCATGTTTTACTATATTATTATAAGCTTAGGGTTCACACAATCGTGGGTTTGGCACAAATCCCATGCACTTGAAGTTCACAGACTTTGCAGGAATTCTACATAGTAACCCTGTCTGACTTTTGAATTTAAATTCGCTGGCTTGAAACGGCTGTAAAGAAGACTTCTGGATAGACCACTTTTTGGGAAAAGGTGAAACCACAGCAATCCTATTGAAAATGTGCATTACCTGTGATAGGTAAAACATGGAAGTGCTGCTGAACTACAGGGGACAAGGGTAGGGCTTGTAGGCATAGACAAGCTTGTTAACCTCCTGAGAGGTTCATTTCTGTCTGGATTTATATGCCTAAAAGCGGATTTATATGTCTAAAAAAAAAAAAAATTACAGTATAATAGTATAAAAAAGTTGGAAACACAAAATCATGTCAAAATAATAAATAAATGTAAAAAAAAATTATATATATATATATATATATATACTATAAAATAAATGTTCATGGAAGAACATGTACTGCTTTTACACATATAAATCCACTGTATTGCATTCAATACAGGTATTTTGTATCGAATGGATTTTGAATTTCCCACCCTGCCCCGCCAGCAACTTACACATGCACCGACATCACTGGGAACTCCCAGGTGACTCATTGGGTGCAGAAGACGCCAGAGGAAGAAGAAAAAAGATGCAAAGGAAGAAAGAAGAAGCGAAATACGACGTGGGACGCCGGCAGATCAGGTACGACTGGATTTACTATTTTTTCCCATAGGTTACCGCTTATAGCATCTTTTTTCTACTCCGAGTCACACTCGGGGTTACCGCCCAGGAGGT
>NC_092864.1:67545724-67548919 GCF_032062135.1 Pyxicephalus adspersus | reverse complement strand
TTTCATTGCTGCCTTCTGGGGTAGGCAGAGTATCCAAAACCTTGGGAAAATAAACCTCCACTATGAGCCTAATTACATTTTTGAGGGATTTCAAGCACTCAGCACATGGTGACAAGAATTGAATATGTTTGGGTAATGTTCATCAGCACAGAAGCTCATAGTTTTCATTTGGAAAGCATGTCCCAGAGTAATGTAAAGGCAGAAGATAAATGGCGACAGGAGCAGAGAGCTATGACCCCATAACATCATGTAAATTTAAGCTGGTATCACCAGGTATTTCATAAAACACATCTAGCAATTAAAATGAAATAGATTGTCCAAATGATATCATTATAAAGCTAAACTATGATTTGAGTGGTTGTATTTACTATGCATGAGCTTTGTCCAGTACCAGGGAACATTTTCCCATGTGCCTTGCCTGTATGCACAACTCATTCATAGCTTGTTCTACAATTGTTAACTCCTTTGCTGCTTTTTCCCTATTAATAGGGCCTTTTTACCCTTTTCAGTCTAAGTTTAATTTGAGGCTGTGGGTGCCTGTTCCCACAAAATTTGCTGGAGAGGGAATCTGTAGGTAAAAAACCCTTAAACAAATTTCAAGTATTTTTGATTATGAACTGTAATTAAATAAATAAACTGTCAGCATACATCATGCTTACACTTGGATGGATGTTCTCTTTTATCCCTCATATTGGATAAGCAGTCTCCAACTTTGTATTAATCCTTGGAGGCTATACAATGATTTGAGACCACCAGGAAAGAGTCTGACTGCCTTTTGGTTCATCATTTAAAAAGACTAACTCAGTCACCTTTGTGATCTGAATTAGTAGCTGTTGGTCAGCAAACTTTTTTACTCCTCCTTGGGGTAAACAGATACTGCTCTGCCAGACCACCTTCTAGCTCATGATTTAGGAAGACTAACTCAGTCACCTATGAGATCTGAATCGGTAGCCGTTGGTCAGCAAATGTTTTACTTCTTCTTGGAGGAAACAAATACTGTTCTTCCAGGCTTTTCATTGTAAACCCACACTGTTTCTTTCTTCTTCTTCTGCCTCCTCATTGGCAAGTCATCCTTTACAACTGAATGGTATTGTCACTGGTTTCCAGTCTAAACTGGTGAAACGCGTTGGGGCTCGAGATCCAGTTCAGCCAGTATATTGTAACACCCTTTAAGATCAAGTCAGTTGTACTTTGTATAGTCCAGGCCTTGTCACCCTCTGAATTATTGAGGGTTATGCACATGGTCTCTGTCTAGATATAAGTAATTAATCTTTGTTTTACCACTGTATATACCTTGTACAATCACATATAAACATTTGAGCCACATCAAATCCCCTGCTGTTCTCTCCTTTCTGTTTATTATAATAACCCAGGGGGCCTGAGTCTGTGGTTTGGGGACACCCACCCCCTTTACCAGTATTGTAATTAAAATAATTCTCCACTTCCAGGCGGTCCACCAAGGTGAAGACTCAAGAACATTCTGCTACTGAAATAGAAGCATAGCTTCACCTTTATGATACATTTCAGCAAATGACTAGCTTGATTGTGAGTGCCTCAGATGTCTATTCCTGTCACTCTTAATCGAGGTCAGAGGTAACACAATAATTGCAGCTTAGC
Organism: Pyxicephalus adspersus; assembly: GCF_032062135.1. Classification (NCBI taxonomy): domain Eukaryota; kingdom Metazoa; phylum Chordata; class Amphibia; order Anura; family Pyxicephalidae; genus Pyxicephalus; species Pyxicephalus adspersus. The sequence continues at coordinate 67,547,302 of NC_092864.1, read as the reverse complement.
ATGTCATGTAAATAATATTTTGCTTTTTACTTTGGTCTTGTTGAGAATGTAATTAAAGATTTTCCTTCACACTAAAACAAACATTATCATCTAAACACTACCTAATGATCTTTTGCAGTAACTAACATCATCAGTAACAAAAATAATTAATGCATGACCAGCCTATAGTTAACAGCAGTCAACGCCACTATGTTTGTTTCCCTTACATAAAGACTCAACCAAACACCATAGAAAAATCACAGACCATATAAAAAAAATGCTAAAATTAAATGTCAGTAATGGGCAAAAAATGACTAGGCTTAAAATACTGAAATCACGTGTCCTAATATTAATATCAAAAGTAAAATAAAAACATGACTTACTATAATATACTGCACCAATGATACTTAAATTCAAAAGAAAATCATAACCCACAAAAAGAGAATAGGTTGCTGGAATAGCCAAATAATCCCAATTCCAAGATGACCCACATATACAGTGTACATACAATGTGAATCTTCTGTTCCCTCCAACACACAACTCCAACTGGCTAAATTATATCAATGAGCATTGCTGTAACATAATGATTTCAACAGAACCAACAATTTAAACATAAAAGGTTGTAAGATCGATCCTAGTCTCCAAACTCTGGATGAAAGAGCTCCATCCTCTAACATGTTTGCACGCATAGTATGCTAAACGAAACAGCAGTAAATAATACAAAATATCAGCAACCACCTCAGTCACCCCTTAAAATAAACATAAAGTATTTTTTGTGTTTAAAGAACAATATGTAAAAACAATGAATATGTATGATAAAGTTTACTTTACACTTATTTCTCCTCTTCTTCTTCTGTGAGATTCGTGTAACTCTTTAAAATTAAAAGGAAAATATTTGGAAGCATAGTAATAAAATGAAACAAGAATAACAATAAATATTTTAGAAAATATTCTTGATTTGTGTGTCTTATTGTTTTCTTCATACCTCATGTTTTCTTTGCCTCGAATGCTAATTTGATGACAATAGCTTTATGCTAATTTGATAGCAGTAATGGCAGCAATTTTTGCTGTTACATCTGTATGTAAACAAAGTTTTATATTTGGGACAGTTCAAAGAAGAACTATGCTGTGTATTTGACAAGACAGAGGATTTATTCTCGAAAAAAAAGCTTTTGAAAAAGGATATTTCACTGCTATGGCAATAAAGAATTTTCAAGCTAGAAGTGCCTGATCTCAGAATTTTTGGAGTCTTACTTTGAAGTTCTGGTATTTTCTGTTAGAAAATAACCTCTGTAAATAGCTTTGTTGTAAAGGTAAGGCTGTAAAACAGGAAATATTCTTTGGAGGCAGCTTTTATTTGAAGCATTTTGTCTGAATTATGTGCTTTAAATACACAAATACATAGTTTGAATCAGCATGACTGTCAGACGTACAATTATAATATTTTAAATCTGAATCCCTATGAAACCAGCCGAGTGTAAAGCTCATAAAGTACATTAATGTTGTTCAATAGATTTTCAAATAGAAGGAAACAAAGCTTCTACAATGTGGAACATAAAACCACAATAGTTAAGACTCAGTAGGAATCTTGTTGGCACA
>NC_092864.1:67539348-67545395 GCF_032062135.1 Pyxicephalus adspersus | reverse complement strand
AGCAACCTCTCCTCTCCCATGCTGGTGAACAGCCTCCCCAGCCTATCATAGGCATCAATGGTATCAGAACACCTAAAAGTGACCCCCAGGCACATCTTTTCCATCAGAACGTTACTTTGAGAGTGGGTCAGGTGACCCCGGGTGAGAAAACCCTTCTGGATCCTTCTATGTTGACCCAACTAGGAACCTCAAGGTGGTTGGATGCACTGTTTTGTTGTACACCTTTGATGTTCTGTATTTCCTGGTATGTCTTCCCCACACTTCTGTTCTCTCCTCCCTTGATCCCTACCCCATCCGAATCCCCCTTTACTTCTTACTATATGGCTTCAATTAATGTAATTTCTCTTACTCAAGGGCCTGAACATCCCGGAAAAATGTTCCTCCTCTGGCTGAATTGAGTGGTTAAGGGGCTTAAGTAGCTTTCCTGCAGGAAACACACTTCTGTAAGGACAAGGCCCCCACCCTCCATAATAGAAAATTTCCTTTGGGATACCACAGCAATTCCACTGACTACAAATCAGGACCTTAAATTATTCACTAAGATGAAAAAGCGTTTGATCGCCTTAGCTGGTCATTTATGTTTAGTGTTCTTTCTCAAATTGGTGTCCGGGGTCCTTTTCTTCAGGCTATACATGCTTTATACAGATGCCCCATGGCTGTGGTTAAGTCTCCTCACTTTACTTCCAGGCCTATATATATATATATATATATATATATATATATATATATATATACATACAGGCACCCGGCAGGGATGCCCGTTATCACCTCTATGATCTGCCTTTTGCATAGAGCCATTGGCACAAACTAGTTGGCAGCACCCAGATATTAAAGGGGTTAATGTTCAGTCAAAATCCTTCAAGATAGCCTTGTATGCAGATGATGTACTACTCACCCTCACTAATCCATTATTTAATGCACCCCTCTCTCCATATGGTGTTAGATGAATATGGGACTGGGTCTGGATATAAAGTTAATCAAACAAAAACTGAAGCTTTACCGGTTAGTTTGGATCAGGCACTGATTGATAGATTACAGGATAATTTCCCATATCGTTGGAAATAGGAAAACATTAAATACCTGGGAGTCCAGTTGACCCCATCATCGCTCTATTAAGTGAACTATCCACAACCATTCCAGGATATTTAATATTTTCTGACAAAATGGCGCACTCTCCGTATATCCTTCTTTGGGCGTATTGCCCTTAATAAAATGTACGTCCTACAAAAATTACTCTATCTTTTTGAAACCTTACCGGTAAATGTACAGCGTGCAGCCTTGGGGCACATTCAAGCTGAAGTACTTAATATCATTTGGGATTATAAGCATCACCGTCTTCCTAAATCTGTATTATGTTCATTGAAAAATAAGGGAGGTTAGGGGTACCAGATTTTTATAATAATTTTTTTAGCTTCACATCTTTGTCCGATTGCTTTATGGACCACTTTAGGGGCTTACAACAGATGGACGGATATAGAGAAACTTTGGCTTGCCCCTGCACATCCTAACTCGAAATTGTGGGGATCCCCGCACTATATACCTGACTCATCCCTATTGGGACCTATACAGTTCACTAGACAAATTTGGCTTTGTAGTAAAGAAAAATCTTGTCTTACCTCAAATCCTTACTAACTTCCTTTCTATATAAGCCTCAAATCCAAGATAGCTTGACTAGGCGTATGATTTTTTCCCTGGGTTTCTAAAAAGATTTTTTGTTTTGGACATGATTCTAATCCAGTCACGAGGAAGTTATTGCCCTTTGCGGATCTACAATCCAAATTTGAACTACCTTCATCAGCCATATACAGCTACCTACAAATCCGTAATTTCAACCAAACTCTTTGTCTTTTCACCCTCCATGTTGTTTGAATGTGTATGTGCGGGAGGTCCATCTCGTAGAAGGCTGATTTCAGAGATTTACCGGATATTGACTACTGAACCTGCGATGCCTTTAATTAAGCATGCTTATATAACTAAATGGGAGACCATTCTGGGCAGGGAACTCCCTACACAGCTGTGGGTGTGTATATAAAATTCGTATGCATTGGTACTATACCTCAGACAGGCTTCACTCCATATATGTGTCTTGCAGTAATAGCTGCTGGATGTGTGATTCTCAAGTGGGTACTGGTTCATATTTTTTGGAACTGTTCTAAGATAGTGCCTTATTGAAGTGGGGTGAATGCTTTGCTCACTAAAATACTGGAAACCTCTATTAGATTGGATCTGGTAACCTATTTGCTGAATGTCCCTATTACCGTATTTTCTAAATCGAGGAAGGCTCTTTTGACATATATTCTTACGGCCGCCAGATGCCTCATCTCTGTGCATTGGAAATGACCCACTCCGCCCTCTGTTACGGAATTGAGGTCATGTGTCATTGAGGGAATATTCAACTGATGGAACATCTATCTGCTAGGCTCAATAACAAACTGGAGTAATTTGAGGAAATTTTTGCCCCGTGGGATCAAGCAACAGCTACTGGAATTATATAGTTGCTCATCTGAACCTTAAATATGGTTGGCTGGACTAGTTGATTCCCTAGTGGGATCTTGGACTTCTTCCTGTTCTCGTCTGTTCTTCGTTTTCCTTTCTTTCTTTTCCCTTTTTTTTTTTTTTGATCTTGCAAGGGCGTTTATTTAAAATTCCTTTTTGTTTTACTTGATGCTAGATAAGTACTGATTGTGTATTGATATAATCAATACAAAGATTTAGAACAACACAGGTTTATTTGTAATCTTGTTTTGTATATATTTCATGATGTTAATTTTTATGTTCTGACATCATTCTGTATTTTTTTCCTACCTTTTTCTTATTGTTTATTATATGTTTTATTTGTTTTCTTTTTTGGGGGGTTCTGCATTGTTGTATTCTTGTATATGTTAAAATCTTTCATAAAAATTTACATTTAAAGAAAAAGTAACATAACTATAACAGGCCTAAGGATGAGAGGCACTCATCAAAAGGTGGCGGCGTTTGTAGAAGATTTAATGTTTGTCATTTTGAACAAAATAACTCTATTCCCATATTTATAAAAGAACTAAGAGAATATGGAAATCTATCCAGTTTCAAAATAAACTACTAAAAATTGGAGGCTGATATTCCCACCGCAATGTTGACACAGGTCACCCAATCCCACCCAATCAGTTTCAATGGTCAAAGGTGGGGCTTAAGTATCTAGGAACATACATTCCTAAATGCCAAGGTTATTTGAGTTTACCCCACACCACCCTTTCACTTCTATGGGCAGACATCCAGAGAAGGCCTGGAAGGGGACTGGAAGGCCCTAACATAAAAACAGGCAGGATAGCAAGAACCATCTTTCAAACATGGGTGGAGGACATATCTATGTGGCCTTTAATCAAAATATTATTTCTATGGCTGCGATCCTCCAGAACTTTATGTCTAGTGTGTAGAAGTAGTAGAGGAGACCTTGTTCCAAATGCTGCACTCATGCATCAAGGGCAGAATGGTGCTGTGCGAAATTCTGGATGTAAATGAATAGATTGTGATCTCCTGTCTCAGACCATAAACTTGCCGCTTCAAGGCAGATTTTACCCTTGCAACCAGCAATTTAAAGTCCGTTTTATTAAGTAAATATTTCAAAAGTGATCTCAAGTCTAGCAGCCTGGAAGGGAGGATGACAATGTCAGCTGATCTAACTTATTATCCAGGGCACTCAACTGCAGTGTTATAAAAAGATGCGCGACCCACCACAAAAAAAGCCTGTGCTTTGCAGCATAGAGAAACTAATGAACATCAATATAAATCGTAAGCTCCTGCAACTTCCCCCTTACCTTTCAGAAAGAGCATAGGCTAGTAGGCTTTTATATAACCCCAATAACCCACAAAACCCCCCTGGTTAGTAGTTTAATCTTCACACTGCAAAGAGATCGATTTTTCCCTGGTCAAAATGTGTATGAAATTAATTAGGTCATGAAAGATTTAAAAACAAGCATGCTTACAAACTATATAATTTTTTTATAACAGTTCCAAAATAAATTTAGTAACATGTAAATAATTAAATAATATATAATTTCTTAGTAAAGAATAGGCCGGAGATAAAAAAGCATCAAGAAACAAGAATTTTGTAATCTTACAGCCATTCTGTCTACAGAAAAAAAATGATGCACTGTCTTTAAAATGATTTTTGCTACAGGCATTACCTTGACATCGCCCCAAATACTTGACTTCAATTTTCTCCTGTTTCTGGCATGATGCTTCTTTGATTTGACAAGGATTATCATAAGATTTCCCATCGGAAGCACAAACTGGATTGAAACTGATGTGGGAACAGTCGATGTTGCACACACACCTAGAAAAGAACCAAAGTAAAGCAATTTTAAATAATGTTACATTACAAGATACAAAACATTTTGACATACAGGATGTGCTTTTCATCAAACACACACTATCAATCTCTATGGATCGCATGTTATAGACAGGAACAACTATAATTTACCAAGATCTGAAAATTCAGAAGTGTGCAGGGAAATGATAGTAGATTTTGAGTTAACTTTATATTTCTTTAAAGTTTATAGGCACAATAATATACAAAAAGCTGCAAAAAAAAAGGTAGGAGGGGGGAGATTCATGTGTGCATGGAAATGTGACCTTTACCTACTGAGCTCTGTAAAGACTTTTCAACAGGCCGTAAGGAGAAAAAGAAATTGTGTCAAGGAGCTTAAATGCCCTATATGACTTAGAATGCAAATAATAAATAACCATACCCAATATTTTATACTAACCAGACAAAAACATTTTATAAAACAGTATTTTTATACTAGGCACAATAAATGAGTATAAGTAAAGTATAGAGTGGGCATTCCCTATAGAAATGTTTCACTACATTAGCTACATACTCTCTAACGGGTCCATTTATAAAACAGCGATTCTTACATGCTCTGAATCATATCCTGGTGGAGAATCTTTTAGGTCCATGTGTTTAAATGGCAGTAATTGATTCTCCTCCAGCAAATATTACAGTGAATGTTGGATGTATTGCTTTTAAATTGACCCCTAAATGTTTGTGTGCTTTTTATTTTATCTGGAATTATAATTTTGCATAAAAAAATATGGATACACACAATTTTATTTTTCTGTATAGATTTCAGACTCTAATCAAGATATTTTAATAATAAAATGTCTGCCTAAAAGGATTTAAAAACAAAGTGACAACTGTTTCGGAATTTACTTTGACTTTTAATGGTAATTTTTCTCTAAAGCAAATCTTTTCTATAATGCTTGTCATATAACCACCAACCAAGTGATTATCCGCACCTGATGTAGATTTATCTAGAATTAGTTCAATATTTAGGCCATGAAAAAGGCCAAGTTTGGTCACTTTTGTGAAAGTTGTTTTTGCCTAACCTCGGGAGCAGGGCAGTTTTTCACTTTATTTTACATTGAATTTTTAGTTTTTTGGCGAATGTATCTTTATATTTTTGATCTGTATCATCTCAATTCTCTACAATGGCTATAAAAATCTAGTTTATTGGCATTCAAAGCACCATAATTCCTTCTCTGTCCCTGTTACAAATCTAATACTACACAACCTAATGAGTTGTTTTATAAATAAATTAAGTTTATATTTTACATATTACTTTATAAATGTATGCAGTTGTTTTAAAAAAAAAAATCACTCTGAGCAAAAACCATTATCATACAGTAAGATATTAATTTTGATAGTATAGCATTAACATATTTGTAACATTAGATAGCATTCCCTAAGGCAAAGGATATGCATTGCAGTGACATTTTAGCATTAATCTGTAATCAAATATGAAGGGGGTTGCTAGAGAGTTGAGCTGTATAAAGATTACTTTTGCAGAGCAAACAATGCACTGTATAAAATGTAATGTAAATGAAATATTAACTAAGCCTCTATACTAAAATTGCTAAATAGACAGCAGTACCTATGCATCATGAGTCACAGAGATGTCATTTATAATCACAACCCTATATATCTAGTGTACAGGGTTCTACAAATACATGTAAACATTTACTCTATACTGTAGTACATGGAATAGAATATATACCAATAAAAA
>NC_092864.1:67535408-67538525 GCF_032062135.1 Pyxicephalus adspersus | reverse complement strand
CTGCACTATGATTACTGGTATCATTGGTAAAACCCTAAAATCCTTTATAGCAGAGGAATAAATATCCCACACATAACAATTAGTGTAAAAATAACCACAAAAACAATTGTAATAATGAATCTCAACACTTGGAAAATAAAAATGTACCAATTTATTTGATAGTTTAGTCCTTCATATTATCACGTAAATGATATATAAAATAATTAGGCAGGCTTTGTAAATTAATAATAAAGTAATTAACTTGACTGGCATCCAATCTAGGAACTGGTCTGACAGTTTAGCTATCAAATTTTATATCATGATATGGGTCAATGCAAAAGTTAATTACTGGATTTTTACCAAGTAATTCGGGATTTAAAGAGCACACATAGTATATTCTCATTGTGAATACATATTTTAAGTTATTTTAGCTGCATTTTAAATACTTCCCTGCTTATTACAGATGAAAAAAGATATAATTTACAATGAAAATGATTTGTTTTTAATGAGTTGGCCACGAATCATAGGGCTAAAGTGTCCTAAAAAAAAAATTATTTAGGTGTTCCTTTTTGCTTTTGTAAATAGTGGAGTGAATACCAGTATACAACTAGGAGATTGCCAGTTACAAAATAAAACATACTGTACATAATGTATATAATATATGCCCAGTGGCATCACTCATTGTAGTCAAAGAAATTGAGTACAGTGACCCAATTCTTTAAACCAAGGATAAAAAAAACATTTATATTAAAGCAAAAGCAAAAAAGCAAAATCAGAACATTCGATGTAGATCAAGACAGCATACATTGGGAACTGCTCTTAAAAGGGGTTCTGTTCAATCCTATGGATTATCAGGGATTGTCGGATCAAAAGATCCAAAGGTTCCACCACTATGAAAGAGGGATTCCTTCTAAAAAGGGAAGCCATCAGACTTATCTGTACTAGTGCACATCTTTGCCATTGGTTCACCAAAGAGAAGTTTCATCTTTAATGGTTTATTTGGGTTCATGGTTTGCCATTCAGTTATAAGTAATCTTATAGATAAACCTACAGACTGTGCATTGTACTTTATACTTTCTTGGCTTAGATATATTAACTCTAATGACATAATTTATAGAAGAAGGTTATAGAATAAGAAAGAGTTTGCCATGTTTCAAGGTATCTTGATATTTTTTTTTTTTTATATAGGTATAAGAAGATTACCATGTATCTTACACCACTTGGGAGGTATAACATCCGGGGTCTGGTGTTTTTTTAGCTGTAAAGGAAAGGAACTAAAGCTCCAAAAAATTGCAATCAGACAGGTCTGTATTACAGAGATGGACATGCAATGAGACATTCTTACCTGCCTGATTGTTCTCTTCAACTGTCAAATTTGCAGAGATGCGCATGCAAGAAAATTTAGTAAACATGTTCCACTTAAATATTTATAAAAGAGGCTTTTCATTTGTACAGGAAGCTCAGAAAATAGATGTCAGAACTTGGCAGAAAAAGTGATGTTGGTAAGAAAGAAGGCCAGGAAATATTCTCTACTGATTTTATACTGTATACATCTCCATGTTAAAATACACCAGGTATATTGTGCTAATCTTACCTGAATTGAATCACGATTACATCAATCTGCTATCAACCTTTTAAAGTCATAAAGCATACATAGTCATTTGCATTTCTAGATTTAATATCCCAGCTAATGTATATTAAATCAATGTTTAGAGTTAGGGACTAGGATCCCCATGACTATGATATTCACATCTCATGTGCTTTATGGCTTTATCTATTTATCAGTAATGCAGTTATACCAATAACAAATTTATACAGTTATACCGTAACAAATATTGTAAGAATATATTAAGTCAGGATTCGAATACACAATTTACAAATGATAAATACAATTTGTTCAGTCATTAGTTTACTAATACTTCATAATCCACATCAGTATGAATGTATAAAACACGTGTGGATTGCCGAACAATACCGTGTAAGCAGAGCTGGACCAACAACAAGATGAGCTAGATGGGTGCCTAGGACCCACAAACATAGAAAACCTGCTTATTCTATCGGCCATTTTTTTACGTTTCAGAGAGGGGTTCACATTTAATTACTTCTCCTGGCTCCAAGCTGCAGGGTTCACTTGGTTCCTCTATTCTGAGAGTTCTGAGGGCTTAGAATGTAGAAGGGAAGGAAATTAGCCGAGTGTGTCTAGGTAATAGCTAGAATACTGCATCAGCAGTACATACTTTATATATATATTACTTTTATATTTTCACACAGGCCCATTTCAGTGCCCATGTTACCATAATAAAGCTTAATAAGAAAAAAAAAGAAAATATTAAAAGAAAACAAATACACCCACACCTCTATGTACATACATAAACACACATCTATTACAGTACGTATATTAGGTATCCTGCACACATCACAGGTGAAAGAAAAAATATAGAGCCATCATTTTTGTATATTTAAATATATTTTATGTATATTGTGTGAAGTGTTATTTGTACTGTAAAAAGCAACGTCAAGACAAATGTAAAACTTCCTGGCTGCCTGGTTAAGTCTATAAAATATTTGCCTGTGCCATATCGAACAACAATGTCAAGTGATAGTCTCCCCAGAAATGGAAAAGAAGGGTAAATACAACTGGAAGGGGAAAGGGAGACAAAACCTATTTTTCACATAATCAATCACTTTACTGACAGCTTCGGTATTCACCCATCTGCAGCATCTTGCCACTTCCAAATTGTGTGCCAGACAAGGTCTTGTATACTCTCATGATCAATTACATACTGCTGTAGATGAAGAGAAAGGGCAATGGAGGTGAAAGCATTGAGCCTACTATACACCGTGTTTATAACAGTTCACTGTCAGCCTCAGCATTACCTATATATAGTAGCTAGCTTCCCCTACATGGAGATATGCAGCAGTCACTTTATAAATGATTCATCTGGATACACATCTGGAAGCAGCTGAGAAAACACTAGGGATGCTATACTATTTATATTTATCATGTAAAAATGAATGTATTGTATAAAAGTGCACCTATAGGACAAACAATACCCCAATAAACCTTCCCAAAAAAAAGTTAAAAAATGTAATTTGTAATTATGTTTTTGCTATACACATTTGTCCTTGCATGTCAGA